>NW_004955450.1:14927737-14931247 GCF_000276665.1 Chinchilla lanigera | reverse complement strand
AATTCAAAGACCTAATACAAAAATGAGCATCTGAGATGAACACACACTTCTCAGATGAAGAAGAACAAATGCCAAATAAATATATGGAAAATGTTCAACATCATTAGTCATTCAAGAAATGCAAATTAGAACAACACTGAAATTCCATCTCACCCCAGAAAGAATGGCTATCATCAAGAAATCAACCCATAACAAATGTTGGAGGAGCTGTGGGAAAAAGGAACCCTTCTCTACTGTTGGTGGGAGTGTAGACTGATACAACCACTGTGGATATCAGTGTGGAGATTCCCCACAAAACTAGGATTAGAAGTCCCAGTCAACCCAGCTATTTCTCTTTTGGGTATTTTTCCAGAAGAACTGAAAACATCATACCACAGTGATATATGTGCACCCATGTTTATAGCAGTGTAATTTGTCATAGCTAAATCTTGGAAACAACCCAAATACCCATCAACTGAGGAATGGATAAAAAAGATGTGGTATTTTTATACAATGGAGTATTACTCAGCTATAAAGAAAGATAAAGTTGAAGTTTTTGTAGGTAAATGGATGCAACTAGAAACCATATTCATAAGTCAAATAAATCAGACTCACATATGTAAACAACATATTGCCTCCCTAGAGTAAGATCTTCAAAAGTAAATAAAATCTGAAAGCTACAATAGATATTGTGAAAGGGAAAGAAACTGCTCAAGAGGAAAGAACAACTAGGATGAGGGAAAAGAGAAAGGAAAGAAAGAAGGGAGAATGTGTATATATACACACAAGATAGCTCAGGTAATTATACTACTGAGTTCTGTTGGTTTCTTGAAAGGAACAGTTAATGTTTAATTGTTTAATCAATCTTGCATGCCCAGATCTGGTTATCTGAGTAACCACTTTGAAGATAACAATATGTAATAAGACAACCATTGTTAATTTCCTATCACTTTGTTTGAAATTCTGTATTATTTTTATTGTTGTTGTGCTGTTTTGTTTATGTTTTTGTTAATTTGCTTTTGTTCTTTTCTCTTTAAAATAAAAAAATCAGCAACCACTGTATGTATCCCTAATGGTGTGATATTGCATGTTTTGTCCATTTCTAGGTGAGGGTAATTTTTTATAATAATAATAGAATTGAAATTTATACTTTAGCCACTAATTTTATCTAAGTCTATTCTAATGTATTTCACTAAGCCCACAGTGGTGCCACTAAAATTTCATTGCTATTTAAAGGGGAAATTGAGGCACTCATAAAGTAAACTGTCCCCAGATTATCTGATTTCTGATTAAGGGATTTGTATTTTTAATTTGACACGCGGCCCTTTCTGAAGATCAAGAACAGCAAAATTTCTTCTGTGTGATAACATTATAGGCTTAATCAGCACGAGGTTTCATGAAGACTTCTTTCCTAGGTTAACAAAACAAAAATAAAATCTTTGGTGTAGCATAGATTGTGTTAAAAATACATTTTCTCTTAACAGAAGTAGTTAACAGTAGCTGGTTAGCAGCTCAGTAATTACACTAAATATATTCATCTCAGTGAAGACTGTAAACAAAGAGATATTAAGTAATGTTTTTACAAGTACCCTGCTGTGATACCAGCTGATCAGTTTTAATAGCAACCAGCATTCCTACTAATTTTGCAAGAAAGAGATGTTAAGGAAAATTTCATCTAGAGTAAGTGTAAATAATCTGTTCAGCAGTGAGCTTACAATGACACCATGTTGTATAACCACCGGAGATCAACTGGAAATGTAATTTTCAGAACTGTAGTACTTGCAAACTAAAGGATTAATGTTCACTTCAGCCAATAGAGAAAATAAACTTGATTAGCAGAATGCGTTAATAGCAAATCAGCTTTGCAGATAATGTTCTGTGCTCTATTCTAAAGTGTCCATCTCACTGTCTTTCTCGAGAGAACCCTAAAGGAAAACACTTTTCATTCTCATTGTATCAGTTTAATACTCATCTCGTAAACAATGCAGCAGTTTTGCATAGAGATAAAAATCCAGGTTGCTTTTAAAGATAAATCCCCAAGAAACTGAGGAATGGGAAAATGTAGTTTACCTCCTAATTAATAACAGAACACAAAAGGAGCACAGGCATCATGACATCATGATTTTCTTTCTATCATTAAATATACAGTTATGTAACAAAGAAAGACTGTACAAACCTTGAAGTACATTTCTGCACAGCATAAACATGATATAAACAAAATGAAAATAAAAAACTATGAATTTTTTAAAGTTCAACCTTTATTAGATGTTCAACGACATCATTTTGATAATAAAGAATCATAAACGGGGCCACAAATGCATGAGAATTTCAATAGCCCAAAACATGATCGCAACCAGCAAAACTCAAAAAAAAATTTTCAGATGTAAAAATAAAAGTGCAAGGAATTACGTAGACCAGAGACAGCAAACCTTTTAGAGCGCTGGATGATACAAACAGCCCACCACAGCCCACATGCCATAGGTTCAAGCATGGATAGAGAAAAATTATAAGGGCTCTAACTATCCTTTCCTAAAGGTGTTTTATAGTTTCATAATTATGGTTAATCTCTTCTGATTATACTATTTATGATTTTCAGAATATAGAAGCACAATATGATGGAGGATTTAGCTCATAATATCTCCAAATGTAGCTTTCTCTAACAGTGAAGATAATATGACAATAAGACATGATAGGTATTTCAGGAAAGCTAATTTCTATGCAGGAATAATGAAATATATAAGGAAAAGTTACCTCTCTGGCAAATGAGAATGAAAGTAATTATTTCTGCAAAGTACTTAACCCATAAAAGGAAAGGAATATTTGAACACATTTTAATAATATGTTTCTAATTCCTCAAACCTTCACCTCTTAAATTAGTTTTCAAATGCTCTACAAAACACAGAAACTGATTTTATTGCAATAAATTAGACTAATTCAGAAAAAGATAAGCACAAATATTGACAACCTATTTAGGGAGTGCCACAAAGAAACAGAATCTGATTTCTAGGAGTCACTGGCTGTTTGCTATTAAAGCAGGCAGTGCACGCTCGGATGACAGCAGCGTGTAGATATTTCTTGTTCTCCAGTTGTCATGAGCTTTGATTCTGATAAAGAACTCATCCACACTTCATATGAAGTCCCAGAAGTTTCATCATTTTCTAATTAAGTGACCAAATATCCAGAATTTCGTAAGTGAGCTTTTACTTGTACACTTATTAAAGCCTAACTGGTAACCAGAAAGAAAAGTAATAATTTTAGTTAGAGCCGCATGAACAGAAAGGTCCTACATTTTCTAGCAAAGATAATTTCTAGTGTCCCAATAGTATATCTTTCCTAACAATATTCTGATAATATATAAAGACTGATTTTGAAGACATGGTATTACAAAAAAAGTGACATCATTATTATAAGAAAAACAAAGCACCAACTGTCTTTCCTGTGAGTCCAAAATTTTGAAAACTGAATACTTTTAGGTTATCGTAAGTTTTAAAAAGCCCTGTGTGGGCTGGGGATTTAGCTCAGTGGCAAAAG
>NW_004955450.1:14921940-14927637 GCF_000276665.1 Chinchilla lanigera | reverse complement strand
AAAAAAAAATAAAAAGCCCTGTGATATTTTAAAATGGAAAAATAAAAAAAATTTAAATAGCTTCCAAAAAAGGGAGATATTTTATTCAGAAAAACTTTCCCTTTGACAATAAATCGTATTCATAGGATTCAGCTTTGCCCATGAAAAATTCACTGCTGTGGGAATTGCCTTCCCACTAGAAATTCACACAAAATACATTAAACAACTATTTGAGGCAAAAGGGGGCTTGGTTCTTGAGCAGTGCAACCAAGTGAGGCACAGCCTGTAATGATCCCAGCCTGTTGCCTAGAGGTAATTTCTAGGCCACAGAACAAGAAGAAAGAGTCTAAACATAATCCAGCAGTTTCACTGAGCTGAGAAGAGAGACTGGATGGAGTTTGGGAAAGACTGAGTATCTAGCATTTGTAGACTGGAGTAATAGAAATCTCCCAGAGTCTTTAACTGAGAGCAAATCTAAACATGAGGTCAGGGAAAGAACCCCTGGAAAGCAGTAACCGGAACTAGTGCTGGAGCTCACACAACACTGAGAATAGTTTCCCTTCCCAACAAGCAAAGGGTTCTTGTAATACAGTGGTAGCTTGGTTCAGAAACTCAGTTCTCACCACAATTCTGGTTGCAAACCAAACAAGGACAGGAAACTGGACAAGAGACAAATCAAATTTCCTCACAAAGTCAACATTGAACTTAACCACTGAATTTGATTTGAAAATTCACAATGACCAATCTTCATTCAAAAATTACCCAGCATGAAAAACTATGACTTGAAACCAGGAGAAAAATCAGTTAATACGAACAGATCTACAGATGAAAGAGATTATTACTAACATTCATGGGCCAAAAAAGACCTAAAGGAAACTTCTTAACATTAAAAACACATTAAAATGAAAATATACTGCAGGAGAATAACTGCTGATGAAACGCTACAGGAGAACAGTGCAATGTTTGTAATTAGAGATCCAGGAGGAAGATGGGGACAAAAAGTATAAAATAATGGCCAAAATTTTTCTAAATGCTATGAAACACATAACTTATAGCCTGAGGGAGTTCAATGAACCCTTAGCAGACTAATCACACACACACACACACACACACACACACACACGCACACGCACACACACACGCACACACATGCACATGCACACACAGGCATAACACAGCATATGATAATCACATTATTCAAGACCTGTAACTCTTTATTTTTCAGGTACTGGGACCTTGTGCTTACCAGGCAGGTGCTTATGCCCCTGAGCTATATCCCCAGTCCCAATAATCACATTATTGAAATCAACAAGAAAACTTAGAAACAGCTAAAGATAGCCAGTGGTAGAGACATACACCTGTAATCCCAACATTCTGGGAGGCTGAAGCTTGAGGATTGCAAGTTCAAGCCCAGCCTGGCGAATTTAGTGATTTAATGAGATTCTGTCTCAAAAGAAAAAAAATTTAAAAGGATTAAAGATGTAGCTCAGTACAAGGCCCTGGATTCAATCCCCAGAAAAATAAAAATCACAATAAATAAAAATTAGCCCTACAAATAATATCTGAGGTGTAGAGAGGCAATTATTATTGAAGACTTCTCATAAGAAACCACACAAACCAGGAAACAATGCAACAAAACATTAAGATGCTGAAAATAAAACATGTGACAATCTGGAGCTCTACATCCAGTGAAAATATCACTTAACATAGAAGTAAAAATAAATATTTTCCCAGATAAAAGTTGAGAGATTCCAACACCAGCAGACCTATAAGAAATGTTAAAGGAATCTCTTCAGAAACAAACAAAATGATACTAGATGAAGATGTGGATCTATGCAAATAAACAGAGTGTGAAAGTGGTAAATGTAGTGCATTTGTTCTCCTTTTTAGATCTTTGAAGATAACATTGTTGTAAACAAGGATAGTTACATTTTTGTTTAAAGTATAGAAGATACATAGAAGTAAAAATTACTGTAACAACAATACAAAAGACAGGATGGGAATAGAGATAAACTATTACAAGATCTCCACACATGAAGAATGTCATTTGAAAGTAGGCTCCAATAAAGTAAATCATACATTGTAAACTCTGAAGCAACCATGAGAGAAGGAAGGAAGGGATGGAGGGAAGAGAGGAGTAAAGAAGGGGAAAAAAGAGACAGGAGGAGAGGGAGGGGGGAATGGAGGAAGGAAGAAAGAAATAAGGAAGAGAGAGAGACAGAGAGAGAGAGAGAGAGAGAGAGAGAGAGAGAGAGAGAGAGAGAGAGAGAGAGAGAACCGAAATAGCTATTAGGCTGAAAACAGCGATAAAATGGAATCACAGAAACACTTGGGGGCCGAAGGTGTCCTTGGGGGTAGAGCACACGCTCAGTAAGCTCCATGGTTTGGTTTTTTATGTTTTGGTGCTGGGGATGGTAAGTTCCATCCCTAGCACGAAAACATTTTTTAAAAGGCAATAAGAGGACACAAAGAGAACCATGAACACATGGGACAAATAGAAAATATTCAGGTAATAGTTTTCTATCCAACCATATTATTTTAAATACAATGATCTAAGCAGTCCAAAAGGCAGTGAATATTAGATAAAAGCCCAAGACCCAGAAATAGGCTGTGCACCAGGATCCTGCTTTAAACAGGTAAATGCACATAGTTTTAAAAGTAAAAGGACAGAGGGGGCTGGGCAGCTGGCTCAGTGGTAGAGCTCAGGCCCACCTGGAATGCACAAGGTCCTGGGTTTGGTTCTTAACCTGGAAGGAAAAAAGGAAAGGTGGAAGAAGATAAATACAAACCCTAAGCAAAATGAAGTGGTGGTGGCTACATTAACATTAGACAACATAGATCTCAAAACAAGGAACAAATGAATGATAAAGATATACAGTTGGACCTTTCAAAAGTAAAGGGTTCAATTCATTCAGAAAGTATACTAATCTTCAACGTATGTGCAAGGAAAAAGAGAAATTCAGGTCACAGGGAAAAATATTGGTAGTATTGAAAAAGGTAAATTGACAAACTCACAATTCTAGCCAGAGACCTCGGCATTCCTCTCTCAGTAATGGAATAAATATTTTTCCCAAGTGTGCTTTGAACATTTGTGTGTGTGTGTGTGTGTGTATATATATATATATAAAGTAAAAAAACTTAAATTTTCAAAAATCTCAGTAAATACACAGGATTAGTGGGCTGGGGATTTAGCTCAGTGGCACAGCGCCTGCCTGGCAGGCACAAGGTCATGAGTTCAATTCCCAGTACTGGAAAAAAAAGAAAAACCAACAGGATGAAAATCTTACGATATGGTCTCTGACCAGAATGGATTTAAAGTGGATATTAATTACAAAATAATCTGAAATCTCAACCAATTAAAAATGGAACAACCCACTTCTGAATTAAATGAGTCACAGAAGAAATTGTATGGACAGTTAAAAGAATATTTTGAAGCAAGTGCACATGAAAGTGGGGTGGTGAGTGTCACTCAGGGGTATGCGACACCTCTGTGGACCAAGTTAGAGAGAACACTGATGGCAACAAATGCCTGTAGAAGGAGGAACTCTTCGCTCAATAATTTAAACCTCTGTCTCCAGTTACAAAAGCAAAAAGAAATTAAATTCAAAAGGAAGCTAGAGGAAGGAAAGAACCAAATCAGAGCTGAAATCAGTGAGGTAGGAGACAGAAAAAGAGCAGAAATTAGTGAGACTCACAGCTGGTTCCTTCACAGGAAAAATAAAATTTATAAACTTCTAACCAGATGGGTCCAGAAAAAAAATGGGAAAAGATTAAAACAACAAAAAAGAAAAGTGGGATGTGGTGGTTTACACCTGTAATTCCAGCACTGAGGCAGGAGGATCACTGTGAATTCGAGGCCAGCCTGGGGTACAGAGCGAGTTCAAGGCCAACCTGAACTATGTAGCAAGACCTTGTCTCCAAAAAGCAAAGCAAAGCAAAACAAAAACAATAACAACAAAAAAGGAAATATTAAAACCAATTTAATGTATTGACTTAGAAAAAATGTTAAATTTCTTTAAAGACAGAAACTACCAAGGCTCTCAGAAAGATGTAGAAAATGTCAATAGCATATCAATCAAAGACACTGACATTTTAGATAATGATCTCTCTCACAAAGAAAACTACAGGCCTGGAGGGCTTCACTGGTGAATTCTATGAAACTTTCAAGGAAAAAACAATACTAACTCTATATAAATGCTTCCAAACTATAAGAGAGAAAGAAATACATGCCAAATCACCTTATAAGGTCAACATCATTTTGATTCCAAAACCAGAAAAAGGTAAGCAAACTGCAGACTAATTTTTATAGCCAACTGAATCCAGCAATATGAAAAGAACAATGTATCATGACCCAACGGGTTGACTTAACATGCAAGCCGATAAAGTTCATCATATTAACATAAAAATCATACATCGTGTCACAGATGTATGATTACAAAGTTATCACAAAGTGATAACATTTAATGTCTTTTCATGATTTAAAAAAAAAAAACTCAGAGAACTGGAAACAGAAAGGAACATTCTCAGCCTGGTGTGAAGCCCTACAGTCTGTGTCATAAAAAGAACCTGGACGTCTTGCCCATAAAAGCAGGAGAGTAAAGGGAGATTGTCCACTCCCACCATTTCTGTTCAACATTTCATTAGCAGCCCTAAGCAATGCAATAGGACAGGAAAACTAAAAACAAGACACACCGACTGGAAAGGAATGAACAAAAGTGCGGACGACATGATGGTATAAACAGAAAACGCTAACAAGTCGATATAAAGACTACGAAGACAAATTTGTAAGATTAGTGTGGTTGCAAGAAAGAAATGATTGGGCTGGGGCTCAGTGGTAGAGCTCTTGCCTTACATGCACAAAGCCCTGGGTTCGATCCCCAGCACCAAAATAATAATAATAATAATAAATTGCAATAGAGATCTACTGCCTCTGCATATACTAGCAACAATTTGAACATTAACATTTAAAAAGCAATGCCTTTTGTAGTACAATTTTTTTGTTGTTTTTTTTCCTGTACCAGGAACCAAACTCACGACCTTGCGCTTGCCAGGCAGGTGCTGTGCCGCTGAGCTAAATCCTCAGCTCCTTATAGTACAATTTTAAAACATTAATTTCTTGGGGATAAATTTAGTGAAATATGTCAAACCTGCTCACAGAAAGTCCCCACATATTATTAAGTGAAATTGAAGAAGAGGAGGCAGATACCATGTTTGTGGATTTGAAGACTCAATGATAACATTAACTTCTCTCCACAGCTGAAATCTCCGCACAGTCTCATTCAAAATTCCAGGATGTTCTGTAGAAAATTTCAGGCCAATACTAAGATTCACAGGGAAAAGCCAAGTCCACAAGCTGAGTGATGTTGAGAAAGAAAAACAACACTTGAGGACTCGGCCCTCTGACCCCGTGACTTACTTGGAAGCTACAGCAAGGCCAGCGCTGCGGCAGGGCTGCAGCCTAAACATGCGGCATGCGTAAGGGAGGGTCCTGAAGTGAACACTGTCCATGGGGAAACACAGCCTTCTTTTCAATAAGTAGCGTGGAATAACATGACATCCACTTATTAAAGTACTCATCTAGCCGGGCATGGTGGGGCACGCCTGTAATCCCAGCACTCGGGAGGCTGAGGCAGGAGGATCGCTGCAAGTTCGAGGCCAGCCTGGGCTACAAAGTGAGCTCAAGGCCAGCCTGAACTGCATAGTGAGACCCTGTCTCAA
>NW_004955450.1:14920109-14921840 GCF_000276665.1 Chinchilla lanigera | reverse complement strand
AATCTGCTATTTTTCACAACCCTTAGGCTGTAACTACTTGTTAGATCTTTCTTGTATATCTTTGTTTTCCTGGGAAACCACTTTGAAGATACCACCATGTATTGCAGCAGCCATTGATAATTTCCTACCAATCTGTCCATAACTCTGTAATGTTTGTATTGCTCCTATGCTATATCATAAATGCATGTATGTTTATTACTATGAATTGCCAACAACAACCACTGAGAATAGTCAATGATTATTTAATTGATCACTCATGTATAGCTCTATTTGTTTTCTCTAGAAATCACTTTGAAGAAACCAAAGTATAGTACAACAACCATTGATAATTTCCTGCCATTTTTGTCTGTAACTCACTATTATTTGTCTATTTGTTTTCCTGAGAAACTGTCTTGAAGATACCAATAGGTAAAATAACATCCATTGATAAAGTGTCCTATCACTTTGTCCCTACCACTACCAAAGTGTCCTACCACTTTGTCTGTAATTCGGTAAATCCCCCTATTACTGTGTTATCCTTCTTTTACTCTTTAAAATAAAAAAAATAAAAATAAAATAAGTGGTGCTGGGAAAACTGGCTCTCCACATGCTGAAGACTAAAATTAGACCCATGTCTATCACCATGCACCAAACTCAAGGCAAAATGGAGTACAGATCTAAATATTAAAACAGAAACACTAAATCTACTGGAAGAGAAAGCAGGTAAAAATCTTGAAGACATAGGGCTAGACAGAGAGTTCATGAACAAAAATCAAACTGCACGGGAAACACTTCAAAGAATCAACAACTGGGATCTCATATTATTGAAAAGTTTTTGCACGTCAAAAGAAATCACCAACAGGGTGAAAAAAAAATCCACGAATTGGGAAAGAATTTTAGCCAGCTATCTCTCTGACAAAGTACTCCTGTCTAGAATATATAAGGAATTAAAAAAAATCAGGCCCCCCAAATTCAAAGACCTAATACAAAAATGAGCATCTGAGATGAACACACACTTCTCAGATGAAGAAGAACAAATGCCAAATAAATATATGGAAAATGTTCAACATCATTAGTCATTCAAGAAATGCAAATTAGAACAACACTGAAATTCCATCTCACCCCAGAAAGAATGGCTATCATCAAGAAATCAACCCATAACAAATGTTGGAGGAGCTGTGGGAAAAAGGAACCCTTCTCTACTGTTGGTGGGAGTGTAGACTGATACAACCACTGTGGATATCAGTGTGGAGATTCCCCACAAAACTAGGATTAGAAGTCCCAGTCAACCCAGCTATTTCTCTTTTGGGTATTTTTCCAGAAGAACTGAAAACATCATACCACAGTGATATATGTGCACCCATGTTTATAGCAGTGTAATTTGTCATAGCTAAATCTTGGAAACAACCCAAATACCCATCAACTGAGGAATGGATAAAAAAGATGTGGTATTTTTATACAATGGAGTATTACTCAGCTATAAAGAAAGATAAAGTTGAAGTTTTTGTAGGTAAATGGATGCAACTAGAAACCATATTCATAAGTCAAATAAATCAGACTCACATATGTAAACAACATATTGCCTCCCTAGAGTAAGATCTTCAAAAGTAAATAAAATCTGAAAGCTACAATAGATATTGTGAAAGGGAAAGAAACTGCTCAAGAGGAAAGAACAACTAGGATGAGGGAAAAGAGAAAGGAAAGAAAGAAGGGAGAATGTGTATATATACACACAAGATAGCTCAGGTAATT
>NW_004955450.1:14904286-14919177 GCF_000276665.1 Chinchilla lanigera | reverse complement strand
CAGCCTGGGCTACAAAGTGAGCTCAAGGCCAGCCTGAACTGCATAGTGAGACCCTGTCTCAAAGAGACAAATAAATAAATAAATATATAAATAAATAAAGTATTCATCTAGTGACAGATCTCACACACTTCCCAAAAGCTGACTCAAAATAGATCATACAACTAAATGTAAAGTGTAAAATTATTACTTTAAGAAATAATATTGAGAAAATCTAGGTGAGGTTGGATTTAATGATGGCTTTTTTGGTACTGCATCAAAAGGATGATGATTGAAAGAAAAATTGGTAAATTGGACCTCACTGGAATGAAAATCTTCAGCTCCATGGAGCTACAGTGAAGAGACTAATGGTCACAAATTGGAAACTTGAGGGTTCATCAGTAGCACAACGGACAACAAATGTGGTATATCCACACAGTGGACTATTATGCAGTAATGAAAAGGAAAAAAATCTATAGCTCCATGGAATAGCATGATGATACTCAGAGTATTATGTTTAGTAAAAGAAGCCATGCATAAAAGACTTCATACTTTCTGGTTTTGTTTGTATGAAACTCTAAAGGACTAAAATTATATCAATAGAAAGCAGATCAATTATTGTCCAGAGGAGAGAGTGGGAGAGGAGACTGGCTTTCAAGAAGCAGCAGAAACATTTTGGGTGCCAGAAATATTTTATATGTTTATCGACTCATATATTTGTCCGATTTCACTTCACTGTAGATTTAAGCTGCATAATTATAAAAATTATGCTTTAACAAAGATTATCTCTTAATGGTATTCCTATCAGTAATGGGTAGTATTTGCTGCCATTATTTTCAATGTCCAAATTTTCATTTTATATTTTTGTTTGTTTGCTTGGTTGCCTGCTTGTTTGTTTGAGGTACTGAGGATTGAACCAAGGGCCTTTGCACTGAACTATATTCCCAGCCGTTCTTAATTTTTTTTTTCAATTTTGAGACAGGGTCTCATGGAAATCACTAAATTGCTCAGGCTGAGAGATCCTTGGCAGAACTTTAGCCTCCCCGAGTTCTCAGATTTCAGATGTGGGCCACCCAGCCTGGCTCCGTGGAAGATTTGACAGCTTAGACAGTAAAAGCAGAAGCCAGACTTCACTCAGTCAGCCAATCAGATTAGTACTGAGTATTTTCAGTAATGAACAAAAGAGCTTAAATTCTAAATGAAGTCAAACCTCAGACTCTGCCAAAAGACAGCCTTGAATACCATTTTATCTCCACCATCTACTATTCCGAAACCTTAAGAACTTCCTAGGTTGGCTCCAAGTCTGTTTCCTTATCTGCAAGAAAAGAATGATAGCAGAGCCTAGTCCAAAGGCTTTTATCAGAATTATAGCTACAGCATTTAATGCATTAAAAATCAAAACTGAGAAGGTATTCATTTCAAGGTACTAACACCTGCTGGGCGTGGTGGTGCATGCCTTTGATTCCAATACTTCAGGAGGCTGAGGCAGGAGAATTGCCATGAGTTTGAGGCCGGCCTTGACTACATAATGAGTTCAAGGTCAGGCTGAACTACACAGCAAGACCCTGTCTCTAAATAAATAAATAAATAAATAAATAAATACAAATCTACTGAATATTAGTATAAATAATATAATTTAATGAAAGGCAACTTTATTTTCCAAAACAAAAAAAATGATTAATGAGAGGAGTGCCATTGTTTTACATTTTTGCAAGTCTGTTTCATGTCTGGCTTTTCAGAAGACAAATGTATTTTCATATCTGTTTCTGCATTAAATCACATCATGAAGCTTCCGGAAAATTCCACCGCACCCTAAAAAAAGATTACAAAGGGAAGAGGTAAATGATGCCTTAATATTATTATGAAGATACTTCTAATCCCATGGAGTCCATGTAAGCCTCCCCCAAAATGCCAAGGCCCCAGAACTTCACACATAGAGCTTCTGGTTTCGTGTAAAACACTCAAGTGCTGTTAATCACTTTTATTCGTAGCTTCCATTCCTTGACGGGGTACACTGCTGGTCACTTCTCCTCCGTATCCCTGAGATACCCGTCTCCATGGAGACATAAATTCGAAGATGCTCAAGTCATTCATATAAAATGGCACGATCTCTACCTATAACATATGCAATCCTCCTGAACACTGTAGATCATCTGTAGGCTATTTTTATACCTAATACAATGTAAGTGCTGTGTAAATAGGTGCTACATGGTATTGCTTAGAGATCAGTACAAAGACAAAAGTTGGCCCATGCTCATTGCAGTCATAGCTTTTTCTGGGTATTTCCAACCACACTTGGATCTGCACAGATAGAAACTGGATTCCAAGGGCCGATTGTACATATTTTTAAAAGACTATAAAATCTCAAAGAATTTACAGTACGAAAAACTCCACTGAAAGGCTGGTGCTTATTCCCGAATGTTCATTTTCTTTCACCAACTGAAAATCAAACCCCTGAATTTATCAGAGCCTTCTTTGCTAATGAATGGCCTAGAAGTGGATTCGTCCTCAGAAATGCTCATGGGAGGAGGCAAAAAGCAAAAGATCACAGAAATCAGGAAGGGTAGGCAAGTGAGGCGGTGCATGACTTGTGAGGTTTTGTGGAAAGCTTAGGGATGTACGGCGGTGGACACCACCTGGATTCCTTCATCCTGAGACTTGTAGGCCGTAGGTTCCCCAGCGTGCACCCTCACAGGAGAGCAACCACCAAAGCAATCTAAAGCAGCAAGCGGGGCAGGCCATTCAATTCCTTGAGAGCCAAAGCCCAAGAGGTACCCAACTGGCTTTCTCTGGGTAAGGGGCCAATTCAACCTGACTTTCCTAGTGAGAGAAATGAAAAGAGTAGGCACAGGTTTCGGCGGGAAAGTTGTTTTGTCACGACAGTAAGAAAAGTGTACTAGTCATAACACCTCCAGAACTTAGCTCACACAGGCTCGAGGCAAAAGAAACCGCACTGGTTCATAGGAAAGTCCATTTCTCATGTGAAAGAGCGGATTCTCTCTCTGTCTCTATCTCTGTCTCTCTGTGTGTCTCTTGCTCTCTCTCCCTTCCTCTCCTCACAATAAATTCTATTTTTCTTTTGACTCAGACTCTATGCACAGTTCTTAACTACAGCAAGCTCCCCGCAACAAACTTCTTTCCAGCAGCCCAAACAAGTCCCGATTACATCTTTTTCCTGCCTTGTGTTTCTGTGTCCTTCCATGTAATAGTCTGAATCTAATTGAGTTGTTAGTGACCCAGTGGCGTTTCTAACTGCCTTAGAATCACTGTTTTGAACTTCACTGGGTATTACATCGAATACAAAGAATGTCCATTTATAGGCTGCTGTAAATCAGTTCTTCCAAGGTATCCATCCAGGGCAATTGATCAGTACGTCCGCAGCACTAATTTTCAAACATGAGTGGTAAGATTTGTTAGAAAGGTATCGGCCCAGTTGCTCTCTAGCCTGACAGGATAGACCCCCTCCCAGGAAAAATCAAAACAAAACAAAACAAAACAAAACATTTCTTGTATATCAGTCACTCCATGCCTTGAAAGAACAACACATTTCCTGTTTCATCAAAAATTTATGATGTGGGACCATCATAAGATGTTTACTAGAGTCTGGCCCCTGCAACGTATTAGAGCCCCAGGGAGTAGAAATGCTCTCCAACAAACAGAGGTATCACGATAGCATTTAAGGGCCCTATTGACATCAGTTAGGGCTTATCACATCTGGCTGATTTTGAAAATTATTTCACCTTAAATGAGTTACATTGTAATAGAGGGATGGAGAGATGGGAAGAATAGTCTTTTCGTAAGAGAAATGTAAACCTCAGTTAATTGGAGAAAAAATGTTTTTAATCCAGCTCTATAAATTTGACAGTTTTTTTTTTAAAAAGACCATCTGGAAGGCAATAAAGCATATCTACTTCTCCTCCACACTCCCGCCAGCTGCTGCTTCAAGAGCCGGGCAGAAACAGCTCTGTGCGGTAGCCACTTCTTTTATTCCTGCAGATATACAGCCTTTTTTAAAAAAACTTGGACAGTGACTTCATAAAGAGCGCTGTTGTCTTATTTACTTTCAATTAATCATGCTCCACTGTAAACAAAGTGTCTCTTCTAGTTCTGCTGACAATTACTCGTTTGTCAACATCTCTCTCAAGTGCCTTCACATCTGGCTGCAGCAGGAAACCTCTACATCCAAACCTGTGCTCCTCTGGAAGCTCAGGACTTCCCCCGCCCCCTCCCCAACCTTTAGCCCATCAGCAGTCGGGACTGTATCCTAAGGAATGCCACCCAGGCACCTTGATGAGGATGTATATATATCATCAGATGATGAAAGGTTTCTCCAGAGGTTATTTCTCTGTGTGTTTGTTTGGCAATAGAAGGAAGAGAAAGAGGAGAGGAAGGAGGAGGATGAGGAGGAGGACAAAGAGGAGGAGGACAAAGAGGAGGAGGAGGAAGAGGAGGAGGAGGAGCAACAGGAGGAGGAGGAGGAGGAGGGAAAGAAGAAAAAGAAAAGAGGCAATTCCAACTTGAGGCTCTTGAGGCAGAAGCTAGCTGAGAGTACCAGGTGGAGATGGTAAGGAATATATGACCGATGCTCTACAAACTACCAAGCGCTGGATCACCGCCACAGAAGTTGCTGACAAATCTGTCCTTCCATGAATAGTCAATGGTAATATTCCATGCGATCAACAGAATCAGTTACTGTAGTTCGTGGGAGGAATGCATAGCAAGTTTTATTCCCTTTTCCCTAGGTCTGAATCCACTGCCCAAAGCCCCTTTGCCTCGGGGCCAACTTGCCCACTTAAAATGTGTAGAGAATAGAAGGGAAAATTCCTGCCAAGTTCATTAATATTTTGCCAACAAGATACTGGTTTTAAAGGCAGGGCAAATATACATCTGATGGTTTGTGTGTTGTGTATGTGTGTGTGGGGGGTTCTAGTGTGTTTCCTGGACCTCCCCCTTAGAGTAGGGAGCTGCAAGAAACCCAAGTGAACACCTAGGCGAGATCCATTCTGTTGTGGGAAAGGAGAGAAATCATATACCGTTCAGGGAGGAGAGCTGGGGGCGACCACAAACCAACCCTTATGGAGCAGCTTGTGTGGGTTATGTACTTAGATTTTACCTCCCGGAGATTAATTTACACTCACTTCTAAACCGCAGGGACTCAGATCATCTGGCACCACCCCCTCGAGGTTGGGTTTCTGGGTGAGGAATCCGAGTGATGGCGAAGCCTAACAGTCCGCCACGAAAAAATCACGTCCAGGATCGCCAGGCGGAAGTCCGGAGGATGGAAGTGACCCAGAGCCAAGGTCAAATCCGCCAACACTGACGTGCTCCAGGAGGGAAACTGAGGGACGTGACTGCGGACCACTGCAAGGCCCCCAGGGTCTCTCCAGATACCAGGCAGGTGGGTGGACCAGTGAAGGGGCCTGCACCTTCTAAACAAAAGCTATTCAGTGTAACTGCATGATTTTAATGGGGGAAGTCTTCACATTAACGGGGTCACCAGCCTGAACGGGCTGCTCCAGCCCTGACCAGGGTCTCTCTGAGCCCATCTGCCTGTCACTGCCTGATGCCTAGCTTTGGGGCTCTAAAGGGCAAGGAGGTCCAGTACCCAGTACCGGATCCTGGACCAGCCGCGGCCCCGGTTTCACCTGGTAATTTATGCGCAATTAATTGAGATATCTTTTATACTTGATGTGTTGCAAAATTAATGCCTAATTTATGTAATTAGTCAATTAACTCTAATTCCAGCATATGTTCCCAATGCCCAGAAGGTGTTCTGTTTTCCAGGTACTTATTCTGATGTCACGGAATGCAGCTAATTAATTTTACATGCATATTAATTTGGGTTCTCCTTAGCAGTTCCCTTTGTGCAAGTAATTTTAATGTTTGTCTTTCTAACCTTTTGGGGTCGGGTGAGGGAGGTACAGGTGGGCGTGTTACACTTCCTAGGCGCGAACACGGCTCTTATGTTGGGGCAGGGCTGCAGCAGAGGACCCCAAAGGTCCGGACGTGAGGCGTGGCTGTAGCTGACCCCAGGAACTGCAGCCTTCTGGGCGCACCTGGCGGAAATGATCTTAGGGAGAGGAGAGCTAGGCGCAGGGGCGCTGACCACTACTCCCCCGGCACTTCCCGTCCCTAGGACAAATCGCTTTTCCCCAGTCATCCCCTTTCTCCGGGCAAAGGACAGACTTAGTCCACCTCTGTCCTGAAGGACGACGCATAATTCCTGGCCATTCCAAGGGCGCAGCAAGCAGAGGAGTTACGCAGCGGGGGCCACCCCCACCCCCCAGACCCCGGGAAGCTTTCCTGGCGCCCGGAGCCCGAGCTCCTGAGCTGCCGGAAGCCGCAGGGTGGAAGGAGAAAGGCACTGCACCTCTTCTGGGCTGTAGAGGACAGGCCACCTGTCGTCCCTGGGGAGCGAAGACCGAGCAGGGCGCAAGTTTACTTTCCAAGTTATTCGGTGGCATCGTAAAACTTTTATCCTTTTTGGACAAATTAATGAGCAATTTAATTAATAAAATCAGAGAGTAGTGTAAGTGCTATGATAATGAAGTTAAATGAGTGCACTGTAAAATATTCACTAATCCAGCGCATTGCCAAATACCCCCTAATTCTGCTTAACACTAGAAGGGTTTTGAGCACCGTAATGAGATTCCTCTGTCTGCTAATTAATTGACACGCTCCTGAATATTCATATCAGCTAGCACCAATACGTTCCTAATTGCACCGTGGAATAGATCTCAGAGGAAAGTAAATCGCCATAGACTTAATTAAAATAATGTATTCCAGATCCAGGACGGGGAAAGATGAGACATTTGCCTTCGAGCGCGCTAAGAAAGGGGCACCTGGTTGGTGGACGGAAGGATATCAAACGCCGGCGCCCAGGCTGAAAGGAGTGACGCGGGACGCGCGGGGAGGGCGCTGGGCTGCAGAAGCGACCTCGGGCCGGGCCGGACTCGCGCTCAGGGGGCAGTGGCTTCAGGGGGCGTCCGCGCCCGGGGAAGAGGCGGATGGAACAGACCCGGCCCGGCGCCCTCTCTTTCTTCCTTGGGGTCCCCCGGCTGGTCCGAAACGCTGTCGACAGAGGCAGGTGGGGGAATGTCGTCGGTAGGGAAATTCCCAGGGAAACTTTTTCCAGGGATTGTCAAAGCCGCAGTGGCCCCAGCGCTAGCCTACGCTGCGATGTGTAAGGGGTCACCGGCACTTCTTTGGGGGGAAGGCGACAGCTCAGGGCAGGGGAGAAGCCCGCGCCGGGAGCACTCTGGGGTCCTCTCCTTGCCGGGTTCCACTGCTCCAGGGAGCGCCGGGCACCTCCAGAACCAAGCATCCAAGTTCCTGGGCGCGCTCTGCTTCCCGGTGTGCGTTCCAGCGGGCGAGGAGCGGACAGCCAGGCTGCCTACCCGAGATCTGCCTCCACCAGAGTCGGTTTCTCTATTTCTTTTAACCAGCTGCGTGCAAATGAAATAAACTCATCCTCTTTGGAAAGGCCTCGTCCCGCTCCCCCCCTTCTTTTTGGAGGAAAAAAATCACCACAGGTTAAAAACTAAAAAGAGTTATTTGAAGGCATACAAATGCATATTTATTATACACATGTAGGCATTAACAATGTAAATTACACCGCCAGCAGTTGCTGGTTGTTTATTCATTAGATCTTTAGAAAATCTACATTGCCTCCAGACAGCGCTAGGATAATGTGAAATACACAAGCAGTTTACATAACCGACTTCGGCGGGAGCTGCGCGCTCCGCCGCTCCGAGTCATCAACAGGTCGCGGGCGAGCGGACTCCAAGGAAAACCAGAGCCGCTCACCACTCCCGAAAACCCGGAGAACCCAGGACGCCCGTGGCGAGCCCTGGTTTTATGTTTTTATTTATTTATTTATTTGTTTGTTTTTTTTTATCTCTTTTTTTTTTTTTTTTTTTTTTTTTGGTGAGGGGCATGAGACAAGGAGAAGGGCGTGTGGCTATCCATGTTACCCTGCTTGTGGGTAGCTTTATTTTTCCTTGCAACGAAAGGAAAAAGAAATCGGTGAAAAGGGCACGGATCGACGGAACGGCTTCCGCTGCAAGCTGCGGGAACTCAGGAGTGTTCCCCAAAACACACGACACCCAAACTGCTTTCCGGGACGAAAGAGGGGAATTTTCCCTACTGCCGGCGCGGGAGGAAAAGCGACCCACCGGGGCTGCTCCCGCTCCGCCAGCCCGGGGAGGCGAGAGGCCCGGGGCCGCCACCTGCTGCGTCGCCGTCCGGGGAGCGGAGAGGCCCGGTGGCCCTAGGTTTACCTTAAAAAGAAAAAACGGAGAATGGAGGCGCTTTAGGGGGACAGTGCCAGCGCGAAGGACACGCGTTTATATTGCCAAAATTCTTTTCCAATAAAAATGTCAGCGTAAACGCGGGAAGGTGCAGCGGGTGTTTGCTAGGGGCGTCCGCCTCGGGGCGTGAACTACGTCAGCCACAGCGAGAGCCTCGGAAACCGCGCGGGGCTCCCAGTGCGCTGGGGCGATGCGCGCCCGACTTTCCTCGCCGAACCCCCACCGCGGACACCGAGGGGCAGCTGCGGTGTCCGCGCCCGGGGCGCAGTGTGCGGACTTCTGCCCTGCGCCCTCCCTCCGTTTCCCTTCCCGTTTTCCTCCGGGTCAGGCGGGCCGGGCGCGCTAGGAGGGACCCTGCATCGGTCTCCCCAAATCCGGAGTCCACAGGTCGCGGGGACTGAAACTAGAGGCTGCAGGAAAAAGGAAGGGAAGAGGGCAGGGGAAGGCCTCGAAGCGGCGTGGGTGTCTCGGAGGCGTCGCGAGCTCCCCGCCTCAGCTTCCCGCCCTGCGCCCCGCGGTGCGCGCGCCGAGCTCCCCAGCGAAAGGACTGCAGCGCGGACTGCAGCGCGGAGCCCCAGTCCCAGGTGAACCCCAGAGGCGAGGGACTCGGCCCTCCCGGGCGGCGGGAGAGGGGCGACGGGGCCGCCCAACCCCGCCCCCGGCCGGGCTCAGTCCCGGGAGGCCCAAGGGTCAGCCCTTTCTTTCCATTCTCTTTCTTTCCAAACGCGCTTTGTGGGTGGCAGCTCAGCGGGGGATGTAGGGACACAAAAAACAAAAACTCCACAGAGGGGGGAGGGGAGAAAGGACAGAGGGAGAGAGGGGGGAGAGAGAATATCGCAGTTTTAACCTTCCCAGGAACACAGCATCCGAGGGACGTTGTGGTCTGCAGTGAACCTGCTTCTGCCATTAAGAAAACACATATTGCCTTCGTCCACCGGGTTAAGCTCTGCTCCCCGGTCAGCCTGAACAAACAAAGCAGAAGCGCAGGGGTTTAAGGCTAGAGACCTACAGGTTATCCGGTTTCAAAACAAATTAAAGCGCGCGGGGGAGAGGGGGGTGTACCCAAAATAAAATTGTATGCATATAAAAGTTTTCACTTCAAAAATCTGCAGTGCCCCCTCCCAATCTATTTTTTTCAAACTTGACGAGCAAACTACATTTTAGCCTGCTGTTCAAGTTTGCCTTAATATTCTATTGCAAGCCATATTTTTTCCCGGATGATCCATTCAAAGGAGGTTAAAACGGTTTTCCCATTTACTGGAAGGGCTGAAGCAGTTTCTGAAGCAGAAAGTTACTTTTCCAAAATTCACCCCACCCAAAAAGTAACACTTGAAGAGTGGTTTCCCCACCAGAGTCCCTGATTAAAAAAGAAAAAAATTCTGAGCAAATAAATGATTTCTGACAAAGAAAATTGATATGAAAAAGTATAGGGTGATTTCTCTCCTCTTCCTTCCTTTAAAAAAAAAGACTCCGCTCCACCCCGCTATTAAACAAAACACAATACCTTTTTCTGGGTGGTACTGCACAGAAGTTGATTCAGTTTTGACAATGTTGTTTAGCTATCATTTGCTATTTTGAATGAATGGGAGCAATCCCCCCTTTTACAACATTTGTTTCCTATTATGGAGAGGTGCAGCAGTTGAGGGCAGACATGTGAAAGTGGCTGTTTGATTCTCTTTTTCATCCCCTGACCCTGCTTTTGTCCCCCCTCACCCTGGGAATGTCACGCCTCGCTACTTCACTTTGAGATGCTGGGGAAAGTGGCTTTGTTATTCCCTTTTAGACATACACGAAATTGTTCTCATTCCCCCGCTGTAAAAGATACTTCACATCGGGACTCGGTTCACAAGTGCAATGCAATTTGGCTTAGTCCAACCTTTGTTCTGCTTGTACAAATGAGGGAACAGTGCACACATTATACAGTTGATCTACTGCTGTCTTAACCCCAGAGTTAGGGGCTGGGAGAAAAGCAAGTTAATCCCTTCAATACCCACGTAGCTTTAGCAATATTTCCTCCAATAAAAATAATACATTTGAATTGCCACTTCTGTTTCACACCGTGCGAAGCGAAACTTACAGAGAGGGGTTAGCAACAAGCACGACAAACATTCTCCCGCCAACCTTTCGCGAAGACTTTTTAGATACGCACACTTGTAGGTTTGGGAATGCAGGAGTTAGAATTCTGCATCTGTGCAAAGGGGGAACTGGGTTTGGAAACGGAGGTTTTTAAGGCCATGACGGCTCAGAGCTAACCACAGCAAAGCAGACACCAAATGGTATTTAGCAAACTGTTTCCAAAGACGGGGCATTGTGCTGAGCAGGGAAGGGGCTCTTTCCCCCGCCACTGAGAAAGAGGGTTGGCTGGCGCTTCTTGGGGGTGGGGGGTGGGGCCAAGCAGGACGGCACCTAACTCTGGCCACTGTTGGTTTTATGCTTGAAGTGGAAGAAGAACTGGGCCTTCTGTGGGACTGCAGGGGCTACTGGGATACCCTAAAGTGATCGTGTAGTCCTGCCTAGTCCTCCTTTACCAAGCAAAACAGATGGAAATCCAGGGGTCCCCGCCACAGCCAAGGAGCTACTACCTCTGAACGCTGGCGGCAAGGACCAGGGAGGGGCCGCCCTGGAAGTCCAGCTCCCTGATCCGGATGGGAGTGAAATAAATGAGCAGGAAGCGGAGACTCTTGCCTTTCTTAGAATCCAGCAAGATCCAAGCTGGGAGCGGAAAACTGAGCTTAGGCAAGGGAGTGCTCATTACAGTTTTCTTTTCAGCCGGGTGTGGTGGCGCATGCCTGTAATCCCAGCGCTCTGGGAGGCTGATGATCACGAGTTCGAGGCCAGCCTGGGCTACATAGAGCGACCCTGTTTCAAAAAACCAACATAAATTAATTAAATTAAAAATAAGTTTCTTTTCAACTTCCCTGAGTTAAGGTCCAACGCCCATCTAGATCAGTCACCAACTGATAAAATAGATGGCTCCGAAGTTCCCCGCTGACAAGCGCGCCTACTGGTTGGTGAAAGGCCCTCCATGTAGCCTAGGTGGGGGCGCTGGTGGCGGTGGAAAGGGTCTCCTCCCCACCTCTTTCTTTTAGGCAGTTTGACTCCCAGCCGGACTTGGTTCCAGGGGCCAGGGAGAGCGGGCTCAGAGTCCCAGTGCCGTCCTGGACAGGGGTGCTGGACTGTGGCTCTCAAAGCCGCCAGCGGTCGGGGCAGCAGCGGGTCCCCTCTGCCCCAGGCCCGGGACGGTGCAGCCTGGTGGGGCCGTGCAGGGGGCGGCTCACAGACTCCGTGGACAAGCCGCCTCCACGCACTCACTCGAGAAGGCTTTTTTTTTTTTTTTTTTTTTTTTACATTTTTTTTGCAGTACAGGGGATTGAACTCAGGGCTTGTGTTAGTGCTCAATACCCCGGGAACAAAATCCTTTTGAAAGAGAAGCTAAGTCGTTTCACAGCACCAAAGTGCAGACTGGGCGAAGAATGAGCGCCGGGACAAAGCCGCGGCGCGATGCGTGCGCGCGGGTTCCCAGGGGGCGCGCGGCACCCGGGCAAGTGGGGCGGGGGCAGGTGGGACGGAGGGGACCGCGAGGCCCCACACCCCCGAATCCACGGCGACCCCCCCCCCTCCAGCACATTTCACTGACAGTTTGGCAGGAGAGATCAAAAGAGAAGTAAAGCGAGACCGCGGTGCCGCGGGAGCGGGAGTAGCGGGCCAGGCAGGGCGAGGCTCGGAGCGCAGGAGCGCGGGGAGGGGACGCGAGCCCGGCAGAGCTGCGACGCTCCGGGCCGCGCCGAGTTCACTTGGCAGGAGGGGGGCGGCGGGATTGTTTTTGGCGCCTAGGAAACCTTGGGAAGCTGCTGGGTACTTCCCCTCCACCTCCCTCCGGTGTTTGGTAAATATTAACAAACCGGGCGCGTTTTCTGGAGTGTGGACGAGGGGGTGGGGACGGTGGTCCGCTCCCGGAGCCCCCGCCCCTAGCACAGCCCAGCTCTCCGCGCGCACACACCTGCTTGACAACAGAAGGAATCAAAATCAATATTGTATTTGTCACCCCCTCGGTCTCCTTTTCACTCCCTCGGCAGCCCGGGTGCCACTGAAGCGAATTGTGGATTTATGGAGGGAAATTAGCATAAATTATTACGAAATCTGTAGCCGTGTGTGGTCCAGCTTGTGGGAAAAGAAGCCATTGCGAACTCTCCAAGCAGAAAGGTGGTCGGTGGCGAGCTCTGCGGAGGCGATGAATGGCTATTGCACGAAAGAGATTTCCATTTGGTTTGCACATGGGTATAATTGACTTATGTGTATTTTATACAGTTTTCCCAACAACTCTGTAAGCCTCCGGGTCGGATGTGCCCCCTCCATCTCTGTTTGCTTTGGGTGCTGTACAATAGACTCTGATGCGCTTTTCAAGATTTCTGGAAAGTGCTCTTTCCCTCCCCCTCTTTATAATACCAGTCTTAAAATGCTGTAAATAGCGTGCAAAGCCTCCCTCCCTCCCCGTGGCTTTGTAGACCTCCCGCGGAAACCGCGATGTAACTTTGTAGCAAAGCGGTGTTTTAAAGGGGCGCTTTGCAACTTCCCGCGCCGGGCAAGGCAAATTTGTGCCACTCACTACATTTACTTCATTAATCCTGGGCAAGGGCAACGTGGCTCAAGTCCTAGTCCTACAGTAGCTAAACGCTGAGGGATCCTCCTATGTGTATCACTGCGTGTCGCAAACCTGGTGGTGACAATCGCCCCGGGGAGACGGACAAAGATTTATTCCAACTTGTGTGTTTGTGTGTTTGAACCCGAACGCTTCCACTCTTAGAGTTTAGTTAATCTACTGTGTACTCTGAGCAGTGCTTTCGTCAGTCATGCATTGGCCCTTTGCAAGGGCGAGCAAACGCCGGTTGTTAAAATGAGAAAACACTGTTCCCTCGAGATTCTCCTGCCAGACTCGGTGGTAGAAAAGAATCTTCGTGGCTGTCACTGGGATCTTTCATTCCCAGGCTCACCAGCTCCAATCTAACCACCATGACTATTTTTTTAACCCGGCTTTACAATTCAGTATGAGCTGGTGCACGTTTGCTGAAAGAACATCCCCAAATCCCTGGAGTGGTACCAGGAGCCCCCAAAACTCGGCTTCGTACCTCTGGGGCCAGCTGTAGTCGGCAGCAAGAAAGACTCCACCAGCACCTTTGCATTCTGCAAAACACAAGCTTTCCCTGCTGTTCCTCCTCACGGTCCCCTCAAGTGCCTCACCTCTTTGGGCTCCCCAGGTCCTCCCATCCCGGGACCCTCCAGGCAAAAGCAGCCCGTTGAGTACCCCGCCAACCGCACCTCCGTAGCTCGCGCACCCAGACCAGCAGGGCTGCCTCGGCCCACCTCCGCCGCGGTTCCGCCGAGTCCGGACCGGTTTACTCCTCCGAAAGGGGCAATACGCGTATCAGCCCGGCTCGAGCGGTGCCCCCAGAGGCGGGTCACCGCCCCACCCCCACCTCCTCGCGCCCACCCCCTCCTCCCGGTTATATTTTCCGAATTAAGAAGGTGACATTATTCTTTTCTTCAAGCACTTCTGTTAATATTGAAAAACGTGCGCTTGCATCTCAAGCAGGGCAGCCCAGACTCAAGACCCATTTCAATATTAATGAAATTGTTTAATCTCCTAAATTCATCGTGTTTAAGTTACGATTTGGTGAGTTATTGACCACCTCCAGAACTGCGCGCGCTGCAAGATCTTTTTGTGTGTGTGCTAACCCCGAACAAACTCCACTAACAATGCTCTACTGTCACTTAAAGTATCCAAAGGAAACGTCACACCCAGAACTCCTCGCCACCACCTCCCGGGGCGGGGGAACTCTCACATTTCCGGACTCTGAAGACGACTCCGTGTAGGCTATAGGTAGTGAGTGTTAAACAACGCGGTAAAATGAATTTCTCTTTAAAACCGTAGAGGTCGGAGCGTGTGCAGAAACGCGTGGGAACGCCTGGCGCCTACCCATAGACTGCGTGCGCGCAGGCGGCGCCGACTCACTATTTCATAGCAGTTTGATGATGATGACGACGACGACGATGATGATAATAATGATGATAATAATGATTCATTTAACCCTCCCAAGGCAAATCGGAACCGAAAGGAGCCTGCTAGAAGCACTGGGGGGGGGGGAATGACCTGAGGCACACCCCCCCATCACCATCCCCCAAAAAAGGAAAGAAAAAAGTACTGCTGTTTTAACGGATCGCAGGTGGCTTTCGCTGGCCTGTATAAGCCCTAAATAAATTCTTCATATGTTAGGGAGCAAATATGTGTGTGTGGGGGGGGGCGGGTGGCTGTAAAACGCAAACTCTCAAACTTTCCGGAAATGCTTGCGTCCTGAAGTTCCAGACCTCCAGGGGAAAGCGGGAGGCCCGCGGCCCTCTGGTTCGGAGTCTCCCAGGTCCGCACGCCGTCCGCCCCAGCGCCCCGCACGGTGCCATCCAAACTGCTGGGCGACTTTAAAGCAGAGACCTTGCCTCTTCGCCCAGATAGACCATCTTTTTTTTTTTTTTTTTAAATGTGGTCAACACATTTAAAACGGGCTCTTACATGGGGCTGTTTCATTGCATGCTCCATTTTTTAAAACCTCATCA
>NW_004955450.1:14901989-14902996 GCF_000276665.1 Chinchilla lanigera | reverse complement strand
CCGCGCGGACCCCGAGCGCGAAGAGGGCGAACGCGAAGATGCCTCGGCCGGGCCGCAACACGTACAGCGACCAGAAGCCGCCCTACTCGTACATCTCGCTGACCGCCATGGCCATCCAGAGCTCGCCCGAGAAGATGCTGCCGCTGAGCGAGATCTACAAGTTCATCATGGACCGCTTCCCCTACTACCGGGAGAACACGCAGCGCTGGCAGAACAGCCTGCGGCACAACCTCTCCTTCAACGACTGCTTCATCAAGATCCCGCGGCGGCCGGACCAGCCGGGCAAGGGCAGCTTCTGGGCGCTGCACCCCAGCTGCGGGGACATGTTCGAGAACGGCAGCTTCCTGCGGCGCCGCAAGCGCTTCAAGGTGCTCAAGTCCGACCACCTGGCGCCCAGCAAGCCGGCCGACGCGGCGCAGTACCTGCAGCAGCAGGCCAAGCTGCGGCTCAGCGCGCTGGCCGCCTCGGGCACGCACCTGCCGCAGATGCCCGCGGCCGCCTACAACCTGGGCGGCGTGGCGCAGCCCTCGGGCTTCAAGCACCCGTTCGCCATCGAGAACATCATCGCGCGGGAGTACAAGATGCCCGGGGGGCTGGCCTTCTCCGCCATGCAGCCGGTGCCCGCGGCCTACCCGCTCCCCAACCAGTTGACTAGCATGGGCAGCTCGCTGGGCACGGGCTGGCCGCACGTGTACGGCTCGGCTGGCATGATCGACTCCGCCACCCCGATCTCCATGGCGGGCGGCGACTACAGCGCCTACGGGGTGCCGCTGAAGCCGCTGTGCCACGCGGCGGGCCAGACGCTGCCCGCCATCCCCGTGCCCATCAAGCCCGCGCCCGCCGCGGTGCCCGCGCTGCCCGCGCTGCCCGCGCCCATCCCCGCGCTGCTCTCGAACTCGCCGCCCTCGCTCAGCCCCACGTCCTCGCAGACAGCCACCAGCCAAAGCAGCCCCGCCACCCCCAGCGAGACGCTCACCAGCCCGGCGTCCGCGCTGCTGTCGGTGGCG
>NW_004955450.1:14865930-14901792 GCF_000276665.1 Chinchilla lanigera | reverse complement strand
CCCGCCCTCGTCCAGAACTTTGCGTTGTTGCTGTTGTTTTGCGTGCGACCCAAGGAGACAAAATTCAAACTCGCCCGAGGCGCACGGGGGCGTCTGTGCCCCCACAACCCGGAAAGCAGGGGCGACCCGAGCCCGCCGCCCTCCTCCGCGCAGGGGGACCCTGGCCCGGCCGCGCGCGGAGCTCCGGCCTCCGCCGACTGAGCCCCGGAGGAACTGCCCAGGGCGCCCCCGGCACGGCGCCCCCGAGGTCGGGGAAGCGGGGCCTCGGTCTTCCCACCCCCGCGGCTCGGCTGCCCAGCTCCCGGGCTTGGGGGCCAGAGCTCCTCTGTTGTTTTGTTGTGGGTTTTGTTTTCTGCCTTAGGCTCCGGGCGTGCGGGTTAGGAGAGCTGCTACCCTGAGAAGGGGACCTTGGTCCTCATCAGGAGCAAAATAAAACTAAAAGTAACCTTGTATTGTTTACAGAGCGCCCGGTACGATGTAAACACTGAACTTGACTCTGTCTCGGTAGGCGGGCGAGCGGGCAAAGCCCACTTTACAAGTACCTGTTGTAATGTGAATGTTTACTCTTCATTTCTGGCCAGGTTGAAGGGAGGGGAGGGGGGATGGGAAAGTTAATTGGAATGTTCACTTTCTTATGACTTAGAGACTTTCTTAGCTATTTATTTTATGAAGAAAGAAAAAGAAAAAAAGAAGGAAAGAAGAAAGAAAGATGAAATAAGCCCAAACCAACAAAGTACCAAGGGCAAGCCTGAAGTGTTCAGATAAACCGACTGGTAACAGGAAGAGGGTGTCAACAGATAGTTCCCCTGGACAAGTCTTTCTGTTTGTTGAAAGAACTTTTCCACCAAGCTAAAAGGGCTGCAAAGAGTTGTAAATAGTTGTGAATAGGAATGGTTAGACACTGTGTAAAACGCACTTTTGTTTGCTATATTCCTTTAGACTCTTAGGTAATTTGCTGGAAAACAAACTGTTGTTCTGGTGTGACCTGCTTAAGTTAAAAAAAAATTTGTAGTTACCATCGAAGCTGTAAAAATTTTACCTTTCATTTTTCTCCCTTCCTGTACCGAATTAGCATGGCATTTTAAATATTGATGTTCCTGTTCCCCAGCATGCCTGTTTCAAGACAAAGAGTTTTAAAAAGGTGTCTACATTAAATTATGACCTAGTCTAAATAATATTTTCTCATTAAAATATGTAAATTCAAATTTTAGTTTTGTGTGTTTTTGAAGAGTTGCTGCAGACATCAAGTTTACAAAAGATGGCTGGAGCGTTTCCCTAAGTACGCCTTCTGCAATATGAGTACTTTTCCTTTTTTGTATCGTATTGTGAGGAGTCCAACCTCTTCGTGTGTGTCCTTGCAGAATGTGAGAGAAGTTATTCAAATGGGCTCTTGAACATATTTATGTATAGGGAAAGAGGAAGCAAAGTATTTCTATTATAAATCGGATGCACAGGTGTAGTGTTCAAAAGCTGTTATTGAAAAAATATAGGACTTTATATGTATTTTTGTCTATCTTAAAATATACATATTATGAAATATGCAGCACTTATATAAGGTTCGCGTAGAAATCAGGTAGATGGAGATTTAAAAAGTAAAAACAGCCTTGCTTACTCAATACTTATATTCTGGTGCATCTTCTTTGGATTGAAAATTTATTTTCTTGGTCCTTGAAATGACTGCAGTTGTTGAAATTTTCCTTTTCAAGAAACTGCCTAATGGTTCACCTTACATGCCAAGAAACCTTCTCACTTTGAATGGGACTGATTTCTTGCACTCCTTCATGTGTGAAAATAATACTTGTTTAATTTATTCTGAACTCAAATGAAGTTTATTTAAATGCCTGGCTGTAAGTACTTGCTTCTCTTCAGATTTTTTTTTTGCAGAGAATTAAAATGTGCCAAGAATTTATGGTTCAAGACTAAGTGACACTTTATTGAAGGGGTCACAGGATTTCCAGAGTGAGGTGTGTATTCAGCTAATGAAGTTACAAGACAAAGAGAAACTTATATGGGGATTAACACCTTACTGTGTAAAATGATTAAACAAGGGACCCTTGTGCTACACGGAGGAGGCCGAGTAGAAAGCGTGATCGATTCACTGCGTAAGGAGAATCCTTAGCACCTGTGACTGTTAGAGTTAGTGGGTTACCTGGAAAACAATTTAGGATTAATGCACAGGGTAATTAATCCATTGTGACCACTTGTTTTTAAAGGAAGGATCCCACACACAGCCAAAAGGGGAAAATAAATAAATCATTGGACTGATTAAAATGCAGGAAGCTTCTAAAGCTCCTCAGACAGGGGACAAATAAACTCATTCATCAAGCCCAATTCACAATTATATCAACAAGATCGGCCAAAGAAAGCCTGAAAAACTTAGCCACCCTGGGTCAGGAAACTCTTGAAACTTAGTTCTCAACAAGAAATAATCTACATTTTTAAAAAGTGAATCCATTGTCACAGTTACCTGCAGCATAGAATGAAGACCATCTCTGGACTATTCTAATCTCATCTGACCTAGTAACACTGAGTTTGAGCTGAGAATGAAGGAAGGATAAAGGGCTACCATCGGACTGAGACGTTTCATGAATCATCCCTTTAGATAGTCAGGTAAACTATTCCTCTGCTGATAGGTCCCAGAACTCAGGTGAGTATGTGAACAGAAACACACATCATATACAAAGGCAAATAAGGCATAGTTCCAATTTCTGATTTCTAGCAGAGGAGAAATTTCAACTCAGCCTCTGAAAATACTTTTTTCAGCTGGTAAGTTCGTTGTGGTGTACTGCAGAGAATGAAGTACTGTGAGGTGTTGTGAAGCGTCTTTTCACCACTGCAGGCATCTTTTTCTCAAAGCAAGTTGAGTGAGTAAAGTGAGAAGAAAAATAAAAAAAGAAAACAACCCAAACACAAACTCACTGACACTATTTTGACCTGGCTCAGAAATCCATAGGCAGCCTAAACGCACAACCCCCTACCTAACCCTATCCCGGCCTTCCCCTGCCCTCCAACTTTGAGACTTGTGCCCCTTCTGGCTTAAGTGTCCCGCAGATGAGGAAGTTTATAACTGTGATACCTTCAATGGTTCTCTTTGTCATGTAAAATCTTTTCACCTGGCTCAAGTCCAAAGTCAACACACACAGCTTTAAAGTAAAACCAGAGAAGACAACACAGTGTAGTGAGAAGGTGTGTGTGTGTGTGTGTGTGTGTGTGTGTGTGTGTGTGTGTGTGCACTCATGCCCATATGCGTGCCGGTCAAGATACGGTACATTATTTTCTATTTCATACGTGTGGGCAGTACTATGTTTTTAAATTTACGTTTTGGACTTGGAAGCTTGGTTGGTTTTGCTGTTCCTTCTGTCTTTCCTTCCACATGGTCCTGGATTTAATTGTATTTTAAAACAGTTTTTTCTGTGATTTGAGGAAATGCTTACACAATGGGTGGATTTGGTCACTTTCTGAAGAGGGGAGCTGTAAAACTTCTCACTCTTCCTCCTGGCTGATTTGGGGGCTTTGAGAGGCCTGCGGGCTCAGAAGTGGGCAGCTGGTAGTACATGGTCCTCAGAGGGACTTAAATATGATAGCCGTGAGTTTAATTCCTCTGAATGGATAGGAACACCGAGTGTCCTGGAAGAATGAATCTAGTCTGGTGCTCAAGTAGGGTAAGATTAGGGGAGACGGGGAGAGAAAGATCCAGACTGTCGATTTTGCAAGGCCGATACCAGGTTAGGGAGAGAGGGGGTACAGAGTGGAAGGTGCAGGAATGGTTTCTGCTATTACAACCCAGAACTCTTTTTGTCACAGATATCCGGTTAAGAACCCGAAAAACTTGGGATCTGTTCTTAAATTCTTAATATAAATTTGGATTCATTTTCTTTTTCTTCTAAAAGGCACGTATGCACGGAGACACCCAAACAAAAACAAAACAAAAACAATCCAACCCACCGGCTGCGAAGCCTCAAAGGGGCTGCGTTTGTTGCCTTTAAACTAACAACAAATTATCTAATTAATATGTTTCAATTACAGCATGAAAGGGACCGCCCCTGGACCGCCCGCCGAGGGGCATAATAGCCCCAGAGCCCACTCTAGGAATTTACAATAACTTCACATCTGTTTCTTTATTTCCTACTTTTTGAGCCTAAAACTTCTCTCAAAATCACTTCGAGTCATGGCCTGAGTTATGAAATATGTCCCAGTGTTACAGGGGGACGCGGCTTCGTCCACGGATGCTTCATTTGCGAGCAAAAAAGTGAAAGCCCGTTGAAGAGCATTAAACAAATATATTAGAATTCTGTCACTTTATGCAATTGAGTAGATCAAATGAAGGGTCCAGGCCACTTCATTCACTCTCATTCACTCGAATAGAAAATGCAAAGAATAGCAACCCGAGACTGGGCCACCGATGTAGATTTAGCTCCTTTTTACTGGGAGACAAAAAGGCCGAGTCTTCACAAACACATTGCTGACTCGGGGACTAGGAAACCAGCATTGGAACCCCTTTGGAATTTAAATTCATTTTATCTTCCTCTCTCTTTGCAGGGATCTGTTTGCACTACAGTGCAAGATGCAGGCATCCCCTGGCTTCTGAAAAGGGGGGGGAGGGGAGAGAGTGGGGGGCGGGTAGCATGGGCCTTGGGATTCCCAAGGAACTCTTGTGATTAATGAACACGCAGGTCTGACATAATAGGTTTGATTTAAGCAAATCTTCATCTACAACGATATAAACATGATCACATTACACACATCTCCCAGTCTCCTGCTCTGTGCTGGCCTGGATTACACACCCAGCTTGTTTTCCAAGAGTAGAATCACAACTGTGATTCTACTGACATTTCAGTGCATCACAGCAGTCCTGAAAGCTGAGCTTCCAACATCACCTGCCCTGTCTCTCGTAGTCTCTCTCTGTCTCTCGCCAGTCTGAGCTTCTCTGTCTCTTACACATCTCTGCACTCTGCTAGCTATGCGTCTGAGCAGGGTGATGGTTAGACAGATTGTGTTAAAACCAGGAGAGAAGACACTCTCTGATTAGATTCCAGCCCACGGGCCATGGGCCACTTGCCTGCTTAAAAAATGTTATAAATGAAAAAAATAAAAACAAAATAAGGCTTGTTGTTTACTATATTATTTATCCTACATGTGGCCCAAGCCAATTGTTCACTCAGTGAGGCTCAGGCAAGCTACAAGTTGGGACACCCATGGGTTGGTGTCCCTATTCCAAGTCAGAATTCTTCTACATTTTCATTTTCCGTCCTGAGGGAGATCAAGCCACCTACCTTAGGGTGACTGAGACAATCTTGTGGGGATTCTTTCCGTTCTACATCTTCCACTGTCACACTTGGTGAACTTCATAAACTTTTATGTGTCCATAGCTTAGAGAGCTTACCACAACTAGTAGAGTTGCTGCTAGAGACCGAGCAGGAAAAAATGAGAAGGAAATGTCTTAGCTTCTGAGGTGTGTTTGGAGAGGAATGAATGAATTTTTTCTTCAAACTTGAAATATGAGTGAGATCTACTCTGAATGAGAAGGTGGTAGAAAGCTGCCCTGCTACCTTTTAAATTTTTGTCTTGTACCACTTCTCAAGAACATTGGGACTTTCTAACATTGTAAATTTTATTTTTAAAATTTTTAAGGTCATATTTATGATCTTGATTTAATTCTTGGGATTGGTGCCTGGAGGTGGGAATGGGAAGTGGGAAGAGGAGGAGTTCAGACCTCCAGATTTAAAAAAAAAAAATGTTGAAGGAAGAGTTGTTGGTTTTATAACCAGAAGCTATCAAAGCCACGGGAACTAATAATCAACCAATCAGAAATTATCCATGAAAAATTGCAGTTGTCTAAATAAAATCTTTCTTGTAAGAGTTTCCTTCCAGGACATCAGAAATATCTGGACAAAAGGTTCCTCTTTGGGACAGCCTCCTTTTGCTCCTGTCTGCAAATAACTGATGTCGAATCAGTTGCTTTTGAAGGAACAAGCTCTCAGAGCATTAATTAGGGCAGATTAAGCTCACAGATAAAAAGCATTCTTTAAATATCTGTTGTTTGGAGACATTGTGATTTTAATTCACGCTCTGCAGCCTGTATATTTTTATTTACTCAGTTAATTTCTTCTCCAGAGTATTTCCTCCAGGCTTACCAAGGTATACAGTACAGAAAGAGTTGTTGGTTTGCAGAAATAGTTGTTTCCCAATTCTGCTTTGGCTACAGATTGCTCTCTTCTTCAGGAAATAGAATGTATTTGTCTGATGATTCTAGCACATACTAGCAAAAAAAAAAAAAAACAGAACAAAAAAGCAGTTCAAAATGGTATCTTAATTTTGTGCCACTTAGAAGAAGCTTAGTATTTATTCAATAGTATCTAGAGTGTTTCACATTAATTAGGGCAGCTCCTTGGAGAGACATTATAGCCAAGCATGTTTTCACACAACAGAAAAACTCCAAGCATCTGAGCTCCCTGCTAGACCTGCCTGCTACTGGGAGAGCAGAGCTGCATACCTCCTGGAAATACCAACAGCACATATCTTACTTACTACATACATGTGATAGACCATGGGTCTGTGACAGCAATAAAATAATCATCGACAAGTTTCACGTCACTCATGATGGTCATGTCAGTTACCGGAAAAAAAATCATATTCTGTCTCAAGATTTCTAGCACGATTTCATATTGGAGACAAGATAACAAACGTAAACCCGTTGCTCCCAACCTCAGTGGAGTACTCAGAATGAGTTAAATATTTCCGTGACTGCCTAGAAGGCGGTAGCAGCTTTCAAATTTTTGTGCTGTGTTTTGTCAGAGAGGGACAGGGCAGGGGAGAGACCGGGAGGAAAACAAGGAATGTTCCTGGGTCTCAGAGTGTCTCGGTCATGACTGTACAGTAATTCCTGATTCCTGTCCCTATCACATAAAAACAATTTGATAACAGGGTGGGAGTGCTGGCAATAGTCCTGTGGGTTTAGCTTAAGCAAAAATTCTATTCTTAAAAAAAAAACAAACAACAACAACCAAGTAACAACATTCTATTCTTCAGTTCCAGGTGTCAGTGAATGACAATGTTGACCAGACTTGGTTTCTGCTCTGAGTGTAAGAGTGAAACATATGAATGCATTTAAATTTACTTCTGGATGGTACTGGCTTTCATGAAAGGAGAACCCTCCTATAAAACAAGAAAATGAAAATGATTAACTTTGACATTGAAATATAAACAACAATTTGATTAACTATACTGTTAATTATTCTTCACTGTGTAGCCAAATGTTATCTATTCTTAAAAATGACAGACGCTGGAGCTGGAGCTCAGTGGTAGCGTGGTTGCCTAGCATTCATGAGGTCCTAGGTTCAAGCCCCAGCCCCACTCACACACAAAATAGTGCTACACAGATTATTAAATCATCATATAAAATACTTACTGGAATTTCACTGCAGAAGTTTACAATGATTTCTAGCTGGTTTTCTTCTATTTTATACAGAAATATAGTTTCACTGTGAAAGCGCTGTAGGAAATTTTCTACATTTTCCCTGTGCTTAATTAAACTCATCCTCTTTCCAGTGTTTCCATGGTTATTAGTATAACCCATTTTTACTTCTTGCATTTCCGCATTGCTCCAGCATTATAGCCTAAGTATTTTCTTAGGCAGCTATGTAGTTTTTATAACCATTGATTTTAATAGTTGTATAATATACCACAGGGACTTCTTTTAGGATGAATGAATTGGGACCTTGAGGATGTTTTTGGGTTTTGTTTGTTTGAAATTTTTTGCTGATACAAAGACTATTGCAGTGAACATCTTTTGTTTTTTTTTTTGGTTTTGTTTTTCTCTGGTACCAGGAATCAAATTCACGACCTTGCACTTGCCAGGCATGTGCTGTGCTGCTGAACTAAATCCCCAGCCCCGCAGTGAACATCTTTTATACCTAACTAAACTCTATTTCCAGTGATGCAAAATACCTTAACTTCAGTATACTGAGTTTCCAACAGCTTCTAGCAAATTCAATCGTGTAATTTAATTTAGGAGTTCAGCTTTAGGTCGTATGTTTCCATTCCTCTCTGTCCTGTGACCAAGAGCACTTTTGCCTTGACTTCAAATCATACATACATTGAACGTTAGAGTTGGAAAGATCCCGAGAGACTGCAGGTGAACCGATTCCTCTACTTCACGCCCTTCACTGAGCCCCTCTGATGTGTTCTTTTTCTGTATCAGAGCACCAGGCTGGGGTCGGAAAGGGAAACGGAAGCGCAGCGCTATCACACACGCCAGACGAACGTGACTAAAACCAAAGAAGTCAGGAGAATATTGCAGTTGTTGGAAGGATGGTTTTCAGTGACGAGGGCACCTGACAGTGTAAGACAGCTCGTCAGCTTTGCATCTGACACCACTCTTAAGCAGAGGCAGGGTCCTGGGCATTTTGCTAAACTAGGGAAAATGGTCATTGGTCAGTCTCAGATCGCAGGAAAAGCCATTTCCCTTTAAGTCGCTGATATCTTTCCCCAACCTGAAAACCAATGGATAGACTGTCCATGCTGAAAAGCTCAGGCCACTGCTGGTGAGGGCTGTTCTACTTCTTCAGCTGCTTGGAGGCGGCTGATTCCCAAGGTGGGAGACTGGGGATGGGATGGCAAAGAAGGAAAGGAATCTGAGCTTGGAGACCCTGAGTCCTTATTGTAAGGTTCCACTTAGAGCTTCTTTGAATGACAACCTTTTTGTCTGACTTCCCCACTCCAGATTCTTGATATCTTCTTTGTTTTTAGTAAAGTGGCTTCACCATGTATGAGTTCGGAACAGACCTAGACAGAGGAACAGGTGCATTCATCGCCCACCCCAGGAAAGCAGTGTAACTGGTGGCTAAGATTCAAATAAACCACCCTCTTGACTTGGAATCACTGTTTCTTAATGGTGGGAAAAAAATCACATAACCAAAGTACTTTGTCCCCAACTACTTTTCATAGTGTCCCGACTAGTCCAACCACCACCCCTGAAATGGTCTCTAGCTCCACCTTGGCTCGCGTAGCACAGAGGAAAGATGTAAGCAGAGCAGGGAGAGGAAGATGAGGGGGAAAGAAGAAGCTAGATAAAAGGTCTCTGCAGTGTGGTCCTTTATATCACACTTCCTATTTCACCACACATCCTCCTCATTCACTTCGAGCCGGTATGACTCAACCCAGCTCAACAAATATCATGAGTATCATCTGCCACACACATCAGAAACAAGGCCTTCCAAGGAAATATTTTGATCTGAAGACCTAAATCGGAGTCTCCGCTTTATTATGTTAGCTAAATGAGTCAAAGCAGGTTTGTCTGGCACTGAGTTACCCATGGCTTATATGGGAAGATCATGGTTTCTCCAAAGCTTATCTCAACGATCAAGCAGAGCACTGTTGATTAAAATGCATCGAAAGATCATGCAAAGTTATATTACTATTACTGTTTGAGACGGAGAAGTAGAACACTAGCAACAGCTATCAGAGACTCTCTTGTCAGAGTGGAATTTAGTGTTAAGCTCTCAGATAGGTTGTGAATTAGCCAAGAGAGGCCATATTTTTCTATTGTTTATTTGTTTGTTTATAATGGGGATTGAACTACACCTCCACCCCTTTTTATTTATTTATTTTGGGGCAGAATCTCCCTAAGTTCCCCAGGCCTGCCATTGATTTGTTTTGCTTTGTTTTTTGTCTTTTTGAGACAGGGTCTCACAAGGCGGTTCAGACTGGCCTTGAGCTCACTGTGTAGCCCAGGCTGGTCTCGAACTCACAACGATCCTCCAGCCTCAGCCTCCTGAGTGCTGGGATTACAAGCGTGCGCCACCACGCCCGGCCAGGCCTGCCATTGAATGTGTGATCTTCCTGCCTCAGCCTTCTGAATAGCTGGGATTACAGGAATGCACCACCACATCCAGGTTGTTGTTTATTTTTTAACTCCTGGGTTTTCACTCCTGGCTCTTCTGTTCTCACCTGCATGACACAGGTAACTTGGTAGCAAAGGGGAAAAAGTTAGGAGGAAACTCCAAAGTGGGCCCTTCACGGATTCTAAGATACAGTGTCGACCAGCTGGTATTAAGACTGCTGAAAAGAAGCAACAGGAAACAGTGCGGCCGCCAAGCACACAAACATAATCCAAAGAACACACCCAGCAGGCTTTGGGTTGTCTTCTCCTGCCAGCTCTTCGGAACTGACCAGCTTCCCCTCTCCCCACCCACACCCAGCCCAGGAAGGCTGCTGGCTACTACCTGAAGTCCTTCCTGCTTCAGAAAAGGGGACAAAGTCTAGTAGCACTTCCAGTGTGACAGAGACTCTTCAAAGCTCGCTAAAAGTATTAACTCATTTAATCCTTTTAACAATTTTATGCAGCATGTGCTTCAGTTGGGGATATTGAGGGCTAGGGACTTTTAACTAGCTTGTCAAAGGTTACCTAGACAGGAAGTGGTATCAGTGCCTGGTGGTTTCCCAATAAAAGTCAGTTTAATATCAGGATAATTTTATTAACGGAAGGAAGCAGCCCCCATGGTTTTTCAGACACAAGAGCCACGGCAAGCTCCTTACCATCTGTGGAAAGAGTGATGATACCACCTTTCATCTTTAGAAAAACAATGCCGGGGCTGGGGATTTAGCTCAGTGGCACAGCGCCTGCCTGGCAAGCGCGAGGTCATGAGTTCGATTCCCGCTACCGGGAAAAAGCCAAAAGAAAAAAAAAAAGAAAAACAATGTCACCTGCCGCTGCCAGTGTACTCATTCTTTATTTCTTCTCTTGCCTACCCTAGCCTGATGTGAGTTGTAATTCACTAAACAGCATTTTATTCCAACCTGTCTTCTATCTAACTTCTGTGTACAACGGGGGCTGGGTTCAACAGAACCAAACCCCTCTTTCAGTATTCAGCAGTTTTCAATCTTTGATCTCAGATCATAAACCAAAAAAACAAAACAAAACAAAAATCAAACAGTGGCATATCCACCCATCAAAAAATTGACCTATATTCAAGCACCACATACAATTAACTCAAATGTTCCAAGATTGAGGGCAGTTAATATAAAAACGCAGCAAGGGGCCTTCTCTTAATGTCCAATTTATTCCGTGCTGCTAAAGCATGTTTGGAGGCTCCTGTCTTTTTGCCATCTAAGTCCTAGGAGGCTGACGTTGGTGCACTTCTCTAAGTGTCCGTGTGGGGCGTGTGGTGTGTCCGTGTGCTTTGGATCACAGGCCCCGGCTGCGGCTGACTCCTGAGGAAGTGGCGTTTGTTTCCTACTCAGGTGCGCTGAGGGAGTCGCTCGGGCTTTCCCCGTCAGAGCTGTGCTTTGGTCTGTGTGTTTGGGGTGGATCGTACTGGGAAAGCGTTACCCTGGATTCTTGATCGTCTCACCCTGGTTTGGTGGTTGAACTTGAAGTTTTTGATCTCTTTGCACTGGATACGCTCTGCCGGAGGTCCTAGGGCCGTGGCTCAGTCATTCCTGCCCACTCCACCTCAAGACCGCGGGCCTTTCTTCCCTTATTCTGTTCCATCCCCATAGGATTTCAAACGCCCATCCTTTCAGCCAGTTCCAGCCCAGGGCTCAGTGTCCACGGTCATCTCTTTTCCCTGGGGCTCAGATGACCACAGTGGGACAATGGGAAACGATGCTTTTGTTTTTATTTATTTTTGGAGTGCTGGGGTTTGAACCCAGGGCTTCTCCCCTGCTAAGCATATACTCTACCACTGAGCTATTCCCTGAGCTATGAGAAAATGGTTTTAGATACTCCAGTTTGGTGAAACTTATGTTTTGCCTTCATTTACTAACTTTGTTACAGGAAAAAAAAAAAAAAAAAAAAAGGAAAATAAAACCTGCTACTACTTTGGAGTAGAAGTTTTCCTGATAGTTTCTGCTGCATAATTATTGTGCTGATTTTTAAAAGTGATATGGAGGTAGCTTTGCCCCCAACAACTTGGCGATAACTGGAATTCACGTGCTGTTATAAGCTCACTCCCACCAGCCTCCCTGAATCTGATAAAGGTATCCCATCTTGGAACCAATGAACCTGGCAAAGCAGTAATGTCTTTTTCCTTATTGTTCAAGGCAGCATGAGTGGCCCTAGATGGTATAGACAGCATAGCATAAATCAGCATTGAACTGCCCAACAAGGAGAAGTGGAAGGATGTTCTCACAATTTGTTTTTGGTACCATCTTCTTCTGGAATAGAAATGGCTGCCCTAATGCTCGGGAATTGGATTAAGGTTCTAGAAGAGAAGAGGTTTTAAAGGAGGGTGTTGGGTGAGTCACTGAAGCTCTCAGCTTTAGTTCCTGTGTCGAAAAGCAATGAGACATTTCAGTCGAGGTGATTATTTACCTGTCCTCTCTCAGCTCCAAATTCTCCCTTCTACACCCTTCTCTGTGAAGCCCATTTCCAAAACCCCTGGGCCAGCTGGCTTCCTGTGAGCTCTGCAGCTGGTTAGGTAGAAGGGAAGCTTCACTGAAGGCACCAGGGAGTGGCAACCATGTAGCCAGAGGCAAAGGTTGAGCTGGGTGAGGAGCTGCCTGTGGAGCTTCCCCCAGCTCCAGCGAAAGTGTGGCAGAACCCAGCACTGGCTCCAAGCTTCTTTGAAAGGTTTACATGCTTTCAATTTTAAAGGTAAAAGCATGAACTCTAGGAAACGTGTGTTATTCCTTGATTTCAGAATTAGAGTCAAACAAAGCCAGGTGTGGTGGTGCACACCTGTAATCTCAGCACTCAGGAGGCTGAGGCAGGACTGTTGTTAATTTGAGACCAGCCTGGGCTACAAAGTGAGTTCAAGGCCACCCTGAACTGCATAGCAAGACCCTGTGTCAAAAAAAAAAAAAAGGACCCTATCTCAAAAAAACTAAACAATTAAAATAAATAAAATAAAATAAAATAAAAGAATTAGAGTAAAATGAACAAATAAAAATAACTGAACTTATATGCAAAGTAGAGAGAGATTTTCCTGTGAATGTACAAATGATTGCTTCAGGGAATACCGTTTTTATCTCCTATTCTTATGACTCATGGGTTTTGCAGCATTGAGCTACAACAAGAGTTAGCAAATTTTAGCCCAAATCTAGATGCCACCTGCTTTTGTATAGCCCCTGAACTAAGAATGGTTTTGACATTTCTAAATGCTTGGAAAAAAATCAAAATAATGATAACCACAACACAAAAAAACTATATGAAATTCAAAGTTCAATGCCCAGATGTAAGTGCTATGGGAATTTACATGTATTCATTTACACACTGTCCATCATTTACATGTATGTGGTTCTTTTGTGCTATCTACAAATTGAGTTTTGAAAGAGGACACACAATTGAAAACCTAAGAGATTTATTACTTGGATCTTATTTGAAGATATTGGCAAAGAAAAATATTTGCCAATATCTGAGCTAAAAATGTGGAATATGAATTAGCATGTAATAAATTGTCGTACCTATGTTTATTAGGTGGTGATGGAGCCATAAATCTGGATAAAGTCCAAGAAGATATCTAGATTTTCTTCAAGTAAATGTGGGGGCTGTGATAACCCTCAATATGTCCTTGTATCTCTCTAGTTGTTCACAAGACCATCTAAAATATTTCTAAAAAGTCTAAATAGAATTTTGATCATCACTCAGCTCAGAGTATTTTTTTCTAGATTATCCTTCCCTACTCAAATTACTATAAGATATTTCCACACTGGAATTAAACGAATTTAGCAGTGCTCTCTTGACAGGGGTGTGAAATGTTCTATTTTAATTAACAGTTAAGATATGTAGCCTAGGCTGGCCTCAAACTCACAGCGCTCCTCCTGCCTCAGCCTCCTGAGTGCTGGAATTACAGCCGTGCCCCACCAAGCCTGGCTTCAGTTTCAGTTCCTTTTTTATTGTTATTGTTTTTTCTTTTTTGCTTTTCAGCTTTGGGGTAGAACCCAGGACCTTGCTCATGTAAAGCAAGTGCTCACCCCTGAGCTACACTCCCAGGCGTCTAGTTGACTTTATATGTTTAATTTCCCACAACTGAAAATTTCCTTTGTTATTTGTAACTGTCTTAGTTTTTTCATGCTGAGAGAAAATACTCAACACCCAAAGTTAAAGGAGGAAAGGTTTAGTTAGTTCACAGTTTTTAGAGGCTGGAGTCCGTAATCTTGGGCTCTAAGGCAGGGTGGCATGGCAGAGGAGAAACAGTTCATGGCAGGCAGAAGGCAGCAAAGCAGTGAAATAGCAAGCGGCAAGCAGGAAGCAACAAGCAGCAACAGCAGCAGCCCTCTTTCTGTCCCGCATATCCTATCCAGGCTCCCTACCATGCACACCCAGGGTGGGGCAGCCTTAATCCTAGCATTGAACCATGAATCAGTCCCAGCATCACACTCTCTAGTTGCAGCCTCCTCCCAAAAGCCCCACCTAAGACTGCATGAGGCTTTGGGGGACATCTAGATATAAGACATAACAGAACAGTTTAATTTGCACATTAGATAAAATAAAAAATATAAGCATGGGAAAGAATCATAGATAAAATATTTCATGTATCTTTTGTTCTTTTTCCTGCCTATAGGGAGGGACATAAGTGACCCACAAGGTCATAAACTTTTATCACTATTATGATTTTTAGTGGTATTTTTCATGCCTTGATTGCTTGGCACTTGTGCATGGCCTGTGTAGGCAACAAGTTCTCTGTGTGGGGAAGGGCCCCAAACAGCGCTGACTCCCTCCCTTCTACCTGCCTCATGCCCTTACGCTTGGAAACATGCGCTTGTGTGACTTGGTGAGCGAAACGCTGTGATTACCAGCGATAGTACTTCAACCCACCTACACGTGTTCATGCTGGAGAAAGCAGACATTCATTGTTAGGAAGCAGACATGGAAGTTTTCCTACTCAATTAGTAAACTTGTGCTTCTGTCATTTTGTAAAACAACTCAATAAGTTAAAATATAGAAAACAGAAGCAAAGCTTAGAAAATAATAGAAGTTTTGCTACTTATGTGCATTAACTATGTTATATGTTTTACATGGGGCCTAGGAGACTTCCTCTTCACCTAGTGTGGCCGAGGCAAGCCAAGAGGTTGGACGGCCTTGGTCAAAGCCAAAAGAGTACGAAGTGACAAAGGGTACGCGGCCCAGCAAAAGAAGCAGAGTCTTAGTCAGGTGCTAGTTCACTGCCTGACTCTGCCACCTTGGCCCAGCCACCAAGCGTTTTCAGTGTTTCCCCCTACGATGTGAAGCTTCCTCTTGCTGAGATGCACATAATGACTTAGCATCTGCATGGTGCTTGGTGTGTGGCTGGTGCTTGATAAAGGAATGCCATACTTAATTATGATAAACTCCACACTATTCTGTGCTTGGCACCGACAACTTCAAAGCCTGGTGACATGTTTAGCATCTAGGCTGTTTGAGTGCTAGGGTGGCGTGTGTCTGAGCGCCTACTATGTGAAGCGCGGCAGACCACATACATCGTGTCAGCATGGAGCCCCTAACCCGCAGGGGCTCACAGGTGGAGCTGTGGAAGGCTTAAGTGACAACAAAGAATGAGAAGGATCATGCTGCACTACAAAAGAAAAACTTCTCAAAAATATAAAACGCAGGATGAGTGACCAAATGTATTAAACCAAGTGTTACATAACCGAGAAGAAAGAGGAGCTGCAAGTCAAATCACTGCAGGCAAGTTGAGTTTTCATCCCACTTCGGAACTTGCAGAATTCTTCCTTTTTTTTCAAAGCTGGAAGAAGAGCTATTTGGATTTGCTGACACCGGGCTTCCTAATGATTGGTCTTTCTGATTCAAAAGTTCTATCAGTGCTCTGATGTGAAGTCCAAGGGATGTAAAATCAAGGGGAAAATGTTCCGCACAAAACAAACCTCAGACATCCTGGAACAACCTTTCTGTTCTGAGTTTGGTTCTTATTTTCAATTCCAAAAACAACACACAAGGCCTCAGAAGGTGCAAGCCACCTCATGTTTATGCATGTGGCCCTGGAGAAGCTCGGCATTCGGATGCTTTTGATTATGAATTGGCTGAAGAAAACACCGACCTGAAGTTACTGACTGAAGAACCGGCTCTCCCTGCCCCCACCTCACCTCAGACCTAAGGAAACCTCCGCCCTGCATCAATTTACAGTGGCGCACTTGACACGACTTTATTGGTATATCTTTCTTATGCATTTGACCAATCAAAATGATAATTTAGACAAACTGGGGATGGCAGAGAGCATTATCCAGCAATATCTCATTATTATGCAAAAAATCAGATATTCACAGCAACTGTCTCATCTATTTATTGTTTGGTTACTCATCTGGAAATTTTAATACTTTCTTCAGGGGCAGGGACTGGCAATAAAAAAATAGACCTATATATCAAACCTTTAACTTCCAGCCATCATTGTGTGCCATAATACAGATGGAGTGGCTATCAGCAAGCTTTACTGTGTTGGTTTATTTCCTTCACCAGAGGATGTGGATTTAAATGGGATAAAGCCACAAAGTCAACTTAAAGCTGGAGAGTTGCTCAGAACCTTCTGGCTCCTTTGCAAAGGAACAGTAACTGATTCTCATTGGCCTTCCCAGAGACTGGTGCCAAGATGGGGGGGTCTACAAGCTGGGACAAGTGGGCTGTGAGGAGACAGAATAGGATTCTTTAAGGCAATAGATGAGGCTTCTGCCGTCCCCAAAGGCTGTCTCGTCTCATCTGTCACTTGGCAGTGTTTCTGTGGGTCACTTTCTCTTTTGTAAGAACGCAGTGCTTGTTCGGTGCCAGGCATTGCTCTAATTACTTTATGATTACTTATTTCATCTTCAGCACAAAGCTCTGAGGTTGTGACTGGCATTATTCCACGTCATAAATGGGGAAATGTCGGCTCAGAGTGGATGCATAATTTGCCCTGTTAGCACATGATAAAAGCAGGGTTTAAATGCAGGCAAGGCTGTCTCCAGAATTTGTGCACATGACCACTTTACCCTGCATGCCAGGTATGTGGACTACAGCAGTTGTGTGTCTGCTTTCAGTAGTCTGTTCCAGAAGGGTAAACAGCTGGGAGAAAAACTGCAGGTCGTGATAAGAGAACCATCTGAAATGTTTGTTAAAGGTCAGACCCTTGGACCCCACTCAACTGATTTAGAAAGTGCCAGTGAAACTAGGGAATGTGCGTTTGTTACTAGATCCTTCAATGATTCATAATCACATCAAGGTTTGAAAGCCACCAGAAGAGAGTTTCTGATTTTCAAGTTAGAAGATCATCTGTACTTGGGTTTTTTTGTTGTTGTTGTTTTATTTGTTTTCTGGTACCGGGAATCGAACTCACAACCTTGCACTTGCCAGGCAGGCGCTGTGCCACTGAGCTAAATCCCCAGCCCCTGTACTTGGGTTTGTGTCAGTCAGCTCTCTGTTACTGTGACAAACTACCTAAGGAAATCAATTAAAAGGAGGAATGACTGGCATTGGCTCAAGATCTCAGAGGTGCAGTCCATGGTCACTGGGTTGGCACTGTTGCTCTGCACCTGTGGCAGTTCAGTACATCGTGGCATCAGGAGCACATGCAGAGAGGGAAGTCTCTATCAATGAGCTTTGTAATTTTAGTGAAGTCACCTAAGCTTTTGGGGTCACATGTAAAACAAACACAAAGCAGAGTTAGTGAGAACGAGATAAAAGAAAGCACATGAAAGAAACCAGCAAACGCAGAAGCACACCCAAATATGAGCTGTTAGTGTCTCTCTTATTTCCTGGTCACTTTCTTACTTTACAATCTCCTTGGGGAATAGACGTTGTAACTATACCTGTCTCTACTCCATTGTAAACTACACTAAACACATTGCAGCTATCCTATGAACACAGGGTTAGTTCAATACATTTTAAAAATATGTAAGCAGGTCTACAGAGGTGATGCCCTTAATTATTTGCAACTCGAGTGACTGGTGTTTGCATGCTGTAGTCCAGGGTTCATAGAATGTGCTTATCTTGTGGTGGACGGGGCAGTTAATGTGATAGTTCTGTTTAACTAAAATAGGTAAAATTTAGGTCAGGTGCTTTGCCCAAAGCCACATTGTTAATAATCAAAGGACAACTTCCACACTTTCCTGTGACAGTCATACAGTACATTCAAATGTCTTATGCTGGAACAAAGTCATCCCAAGAGGATGAGAGGGCCTGTGTTCTGCAAAAGGGAAGACAGGGAAGACCAGTGCTAAGAAGGAGCATTACCAGGAGGAAAGTATGTTGGTGGTAGGACCAAAACCTTTGTGTTTCAATTCTGGGGATTGAAACCGGGGCTTCTGCAATAAGCTACAACCCATCCCTTTAATTTTTTTGTTTTTTTAAATTTTGAGACAGGTTGTTGCCAAGTCAGTAAGTTGGCTAGACTGTCTCAGCCTCCCAGAGTCCTGGGATTACAGGTGTGTGCTGCCACTTCCAGTAAAAGGTGTTTTTGTTTTTGGTTCAAGATAAGTTCTCATTAAGTTTCCCAGGTGGGCCTTGAACTCACTATGTAGCCCAGGCTGGCCTTGAATTCATGGTGATCCTCCTGTTTCAGCCTCCTAAGTGCTGGGATCACAGACGTGTGCTACCATGCCCAGCTCAAAAGTTATTCTATTTGTATGTGAGACTGGCTATTGGGCAAAAATGCAACAAAAGGGCAGGGAGATGATTTGGGAAGCTACAAATTCTCCCTCTGCTGACTTAGGAGTTAGACTAGACTTAGATTCCTCCCACTGAAAGGTACCAGTGCAACCCTAGAAAGGCCCAGATTCTACAGAAGAGCAAGAGGAACCCAAACCAGCTGCTCTCAAAACTCTTACTTGTTTTGTGATCCTTTGCTGCCAGGAAAGAACAAGGGATATGGACCCTAGAAGGTTCTCAGTATCTCAGCTTTGGGAGGAATTCCTCGGGCTCAGCAATGGTCTCTTCAGCACCACATGGTTTGTCAAAGGCAGCCTGCGTTGATTCATCTACTGGGCCTGGTCCAAATATTTAACCTTCCGATAGTCTTAAACCTTCTAGTGATAAAGCCCCCCTAGGTGATGCAACACCTCGAGGCTTACTTGAGGACTGTTACTGATAAGGTGATGCTTGCCTATTTTCCTCCTACCTAACAGATTTGAGATACCGCTGTACAGTACGCACTTGCAGCTGGACCATCTAAGTACTTTGACATTGAGCAAATCTTAGCAATCAGTCATAAACATCACTTTGTTTTTTAACACAAAACTCTCTGGAGGATTTTGTTGGAATTGCAAGGCTGGTTATAAGATTTATATGAAAATGTAGATGACAGAGAAGACAAAATGAGGCTTGTCATGGTGGCATACAGCTATAATATCTCAGCACTGTGGGGGCTAAAGCAGGAAGATTACAAATTTGAGTCCAGTCTGGGCAAGGTATCAAGACCTTGTCTCAAAGTTTTAAAAATTTGGAGAAAGGAATATGACAGCATATCACAGTCTCTCTAGGACCTGAACTTACAGTACCTGGAAAGCAATTCAGCAAAAAGAAAAGGGGGAAAAGCTCTTGTAATTAAGAAAGAACCACGGAGGAAGCTAGAAATCACAGAGAACCTGGAGAATCTGAAGACAATATGGGGAAAAGAAGGAAGGAGGCTGGAATGCTAACCCCAGCTCCTGGGGGAGGAAGACCTGTCTCCACTAATGTAAGGAATGTGGAGAGGGTCAGCAGCCCCAGAGAGAAATAAAGGACCTGGCTGGCAGGGCTAGTTTCCCAAAGCCCACAGCTATTGTAAATTGCAAAAACAGCATGGGGTTTTACTCTGAAAGTGAGTGCTTCTCCATGACAGGCTAAAGTTAGAAAAGAAATTTATTAAGTGCCTGCCAGGTTCCAACCCAGGGCAGCATGGCAGAGGGCTGTGGCAGGGGAGAAACATGGTGGCAGGAGAGAGATCAGGGAGGAGGGGGAGATAGAGCCTTCGAGGTCCCACTCCTAGTGACTCCCCACTTCCAACTAGGCTCCAGCTCCCAACATCACACTTAGTATAAACTCATCAATGGAATAATCCACTGATGGTCCAAACACCTCCCCAAAGTCCCACCTATGAGCACATGAGGCTTTGGAGGACATCTAGATACAAACCATAAAAATAACAACATCCACTGTCACTAATCTTGTTCAATATAGTACTTGAAAAATTAGCCAGAGCAATCAGGCAAGAAAACTAAACAAAAGGTACATGTGTAGTGGAGGATGACATGATGGCTGCATTCTTTACAGAGAAGAGCCAAAATTTCCATCAAAAGACTCCTTCAGCAAGTACCTTAGTTACTTTTCTTGTTGCTGAGACAAAATACCCAGCACCCAAAGTTAAAGGGTGAAAAGTTTATTTGGCTTACAGTTCTTGGAGGTTCAGTCCATAGTTGACTGGTTTCAAGGCAGGGTGGCACATGGCAGAGGAGGAATAGTTCACTGTAGGCAGAGGACAGCAAAAGTAAGAAAGGGACAAGACAAGCCTGTTTCTGTCCCTTATACTGTATCCAGGTTACTAGGATTAGGGCAGTGCCAAACAAATCAGTGGACTGATTTAGTAATCACCCACAGTTAACGCTAGCATTGCACCATGAATGAATCACACACTGTAGATTCAGCCACCTCTTAAAAAGCCCTACCAATAACTACATGAGACTTTGGAAGGAAACCTAGATACAAGCCATAACATTCTACCCCTGGCACTCCTGAAGACTCTTGCACATTCCTTTATACAAAAGGCATTTAGTCCATTGCCAAGAATTGCCAAAGTTCTAACAATTTCAGCATTGCTGAACAGTCCAAGTCCCAAGTCTCCTCTGATTTAAGGCAAACTTAGCTGCAAGCCCCTACACAAATGGAAAGGTAGTTAAATACTTGCAACATTCAATGGTGCAAGATAGATATTACCATTCCAAAAGGTACAAATAGGGGGATACAAAGGGATGCAACCAAAGCAAGTCCAAAATTCAGCAGGGTAAGCATTAAGTTCTGTAGCTCCATCTGAGGCAATCTGTGGCAAGATGGGAACTCCAAAGGGCTTGGGTGGCCCCGCCTTTATGGCATTTCTGTTGGTTGTAGCTCCCGTGGCTTCTCTCTTGGGCTGATTCTGCTCCGTTCTTACAGTTTTCCTCAGATGATCCACATTCTTGTCTTCTCCAGATTTCTGGGATCTCCACTCCACTGTCAGCTTCACACTCACTTTTATACACTGCCCTCTCAGGGGCACACTGCCTGGTCTCCCAGGACTTCTTCTAAAATTGGGTGGAAGCCTTCCTGACCCCACAACTCTTGCATTCACCATGCACCTAAACCAGGACTACATGGATGGCATCAGGGCCATCCATCACATGGATGGCTTCTAGCTGGAGCAGTAGCTAGACTTCTTTCTTGTTGTAGGGTCAAGTAAGCACTCTGCACCCACTCCTGAGGGACAAATTCTTTAGGTTGCTGCCATTCTGAAACAAGGTGTTCTGGGGCTGTCCTCTCAAAGCAGTCTTTCACCTTTGCAATTCCTAGTTTGCAAAGGCTGGAGTCCTGCTGGTTCTTGTGATGTTCTCAGTTCACCTTTTCTGTTGTTTGCTTCTGAAATACTTGGCTTTTTCTTGCTAGTCTTTTCAGTGACCAATTTCTCCTCTCTTCCATCTTTGCAGGCCACAACTTTACTGGAGTTTCCTTTCTGGCCAAACTTACAATGTTTTAAACCATTTGGCAGGACTCTGGCTCTTTATTTTTTAGGACTCTGCTCTTGATTCTCAATAAAAATCTGGCTAAAAGCCCTCAGCAGTAGCCATGCCACCACCTTAACATTAGACTGCCTTGAAATTTCTTTTGCAAGATTAGCTGGTCTGCCACCCATAATCTCAGTCTCAGGGCAAGTCTCTGGACATGAGCAAAATGCAGACAACTTTCTGTCAAGCCAAAGCATATGTCATCTAAGTCCAATAGCTAATGTAGTCCTTTCCAGCAGAAACCCCTCTTTTTTTTTTTTTTTTTTTTTTTTTTTTTTTTTTTTTTTTTCTGGTACCAGGAATCAAACTCAAGACCTCGTGCTTGCCAGGCATGCGCTGTGCAGCTGAACTAAATCCCCAGCCCCCCAAGCCTGGTCTTTATTGGTAAGTTTTCTGCCAAAATTCTAGTCTTCTGACTCTGACCAGAATGTCCCATCACATACAGAATCAGGTGTTCCAGCTCTACTTTTTCAGCCTGCATCTATGAATCTTTCCAAACTCTTCCCACAAGCCAATCTCAAAGTCTCCTAAACCACATGATTAGGTATAGTAACAGCAATGATGCCATTTCTCTGGTGCCAAATTCTGTCTTAGTTACTTTTCTCTCACTGCTGAGACAAAATACTTGACATGCAAAGTTAAAGGAGGAAAGGATAATTTAGCTCACAGTCTGTAGAGGTTTCAGTCCATAATTGATTGTCTCCAAGGCAGGGTGGCACGGCAGACAGGCATTGTGGTGGAGAAACAGTTTGTGGTGGGCAGAGGCAAGAGACAAGTAAGCCTCTTTCTGTCCCTTATATTGTATCCAGGCTTCTGGGATTAGGGCAGTACCAAGCCAGTCAGGGAACTGATGTAGTAATCACTCAATGTTAATCCTAGCATTGCACCATGAATCAATCACACACTCTGGATTCAATCATCTCTGAGAAACCCCCACCTATGACTGCATGAGGCTTTGGAGGGGACATCTGGACCCAAGTCATAACAGCAAGATGGCAGGATATAAAATCAACACACAAAATCAATTTTGTTCCTGTATACCAATAATGAACTCACCCAGAAGGAAATTAGGAAAACAATACCATTCACAATTGCTTAATTGTATACTTAGGAATTAATCTAACTGAGGAAGGGAAAAACCTCTATAACAAAAATTAGTACACTGGAAAATGAGATCAGGGAAAACATCACAAAATGGAAAGGCATCCCTCTGTTCCTGGATAGGGAGAAACAATATTGTCAAAGTGGCCATGCTTCTAAAACTGATCTATAAATTTAAAGCAATCTCAATTAAAATACCAACAGCATTCCTCACAGAACTAGAAAAAAAGTCCAAAAATTCATATGGAACCAGAAAAAAAAAAAAAAAAAATTAGAAAAAGCTATCTTGGGAAACAAGACCAAAACAGGAGACATCACAACCCCAGATTTCAAGTGTATTACAAAGTCACAGTGATAAAAACAGCATGGTACTGGCACAAAAACAGACTTGTGGATCAATGGAACAGATTAGAGAGGGCAAAAACAACCCCAGACACATTCAGCCATCTGAGGGACCAAAAATATACACTGGAGGAGAGATGGCCACTTTAACAAATGGTGCTGGGAAAACTGGCTACCCCCATGCAGAAAATTGTGTTTATACCCATATATCTCACCAAGCATCAAAAATAGAATAAAATAAAATAGTGTTCAAAGATCTAAATATTACAACAGAAGCAATCTCCTGGAAGATAAAATTGGTAAAACCCTTGATGATATAGGCATAGAGACTTTCTAAATAGGATCTCAATTGCAGAAGAAATAATGCCAAGAATCACCAAACAAGATTATATCAAATTAAAAGGCTTCTGCATAGCAAAGGAAAAACCAACAGAGTGAAGATACAACCTACAGAATGGGGGAAAATTTTGCTATCTAGTCCTCTGATGGAGGACTAATATCTAGAATATATAAATAACTCAAAAAAATTAGATCTCCCCAAATAAAAAATCCAATAAAAAATGAGCAACAGAATGAATCAATGCTTTTCAGGAAAAAGTACAAATTCCTTTTTTTTTTTTTTTTTTTTTTCCAGAAAAAGAAGTATGAATGACCAGCAAATACATAAACAAATGTTCAACATCTCTGGCCATCAGAGAAGTGCAAATTGAAATAACTCTAAGATTCTGTCTTATTTCAGAAAGAATGGCCACCATCAAGAAGTCAAATAATAATAAGTGCTAGCAAGGCTGCAGAGACAAAGGCACCCTTCTGCTGTTGGTGGGAGTGAAAACTTGTACAACCACTCTGGAAATCAGTATGGAGATTCCTCACAAAACTGAAACTAGAAATTCCATTTGACTCTGCTCTTTCCCTTCTATGTAACTTCTCAAAAGAGTTAAATATACAGTATAATTTTACAGCGATTCATGCATATCCATGTTCCTAGCAGCTAAACTTTTAGGAAGAAACAATATTGGGAATAGGGAAACCATATCTTCCTAAAATTTTAGGGAGAAACAATAATAAACTTTTAGCTGCTATGAACATGGACATGCATGAAGCAGCCTGTATGTTCATCAAAAGATGAATGGATAAAGAAAATGTATTTATACAAAATGGAGTACTACTTTTCCATAAAGAAGGATAAATTTGAGTCCTTTGTTGGAAAGTTGATACATCTTGAGACCATCGTGTTAAGTGAGATGAATAAGTTTGAATAGTTCATGGCTTCTTTTATATGAGAACCTCAAAGTATCAGTAATTTAAAGAGCAAAATAAAAAATGGATAGTAGGAAATAGGGAGAGAGATCTTTTGCAAATGGGAATGGAAGTAAGAGATGGAAGAGGGGAAGAAGTAAAAGTAAGTAATATGTGTTGTATACATGTACCAACTCCTCCTGGCAAATACAATTGTTACATATTGGAGACATGTACTATTAAATAATTAAAAACTTAAAAGAAAATTTAAATGGGCTGGGGTGTAGTTCAGTAGTAGAATGACCTGGATTTGATCCCTAGTATTTAAAAAAGAAAAGAAAAATATATAAGAACATGCACCAGTAAAAATGCTGGCCATTAGAATTAAGAAAAATGAAATGAAAACACAAGAAATATATCTGATAGAACTTATATCCAATATACATAAAGAACTTCTACAACAATCATAAGAAGACTAAAACTAATGGGCAAAATATTTGAATAAACACTTCAAGGAAAGAATATGGAAGGCAAATAAGTACTTAAAAGCTGCACCCTTAAAAACACTATTGGCTAGGGAAAGACAAATTAAAATTGCCCTATTTCAAGACATAATTAAGACACATTAATGAGCCATGCTAAAACTTAAAACCTGACAATACTGAGTGTTTGTGAGGGTACAAGACTGTATATTGTCGGTGGCAATACAAATGGGAAACCCTTTCATAAAGGAATTGAGTAGTTTCTCAGAAAGTTAAATGTACAATTACCATAAGACCTCAAACTGCCACCCCTAGGGATTTATCCAGGACAAATAAAAGCTCTGCATAAAGTCCTACACATAAGTGTTCATAGCGGTTTTATTTATAATGGCTGCAAACTGGAACCAACTCAACTGGCACAGTGAACGGCTAAGGCATGGCACAGTCATGCAATGCAATACTCCTCAACAAGAAAGAGAGTGACCTTCTGATACACGCAACACCTCACTGACCCTCAAAGGCACTGCTGTAAGTGAAAGAAGTCAGAAGCCAAGGGTTACATGAACAATGACTCTATTTATATAACATTCTGGAAAAGGCAAACATGGAATCCAATCAGATCAGTGGTTGCCAGGAGCTGAGAGTGGGGACAGAGGTTGATGCCATGAGGGGTGAGGGAACTCGCGGAGGTTCTCTATACCTTGATTGTGGTGGCACTGGAAACTAAATGCATGTTAACACTTAACCGAATTGTGCACTTAAAATTGGTGAATTTTGCTCTGTGTAAATAGTACTTCACTAAAGCTAATTTTCTAAAACTAAAATCCTTTCAGTGGTTCCAATTTCCCTTCCAAAGAATGACTCTGTAAGCCAAGAATCCCTGCAGGCTCAGACCTACCTCCTCTGTGACCTCATCCTTGGGATCCTCCCTCCTGCTCTCCAGCCTGCAAAGGTCTCCATGTGGGTGGGCAACCCTTCTGGGTGTTTTACCAAGCCCTTCTGCCTTCTTTAAGTCATCAGAGGCCTAATCTCTCAACAGGAATCCTTACCTGGGCCTCAGTCTCCCCACCTATAAATGGAGGAAGGGGAATCAAGGGATCTCTTGGAGAGTTTCCTAGTCTCACAACCTACGGCTCTGATATTTGGCTTTTAGAATGCCTTCCTGCCCTAGGTGATAAAGGAGTTGCAGGAGGCAGCATTTCGGGTGGAACTGCAGCTTCCTGGGGCAGAGTTCTGCAGTGTTCTGAGGGCAAGTGGCCCTTTCCATCCATCAGAATTGGAAGAAGTTTTGTGGTAGAGTTGGCTCTTAAAAAGTGGGTAGGAGTTTTTCTTTTTATGAGAAAACGATTAACTGGACAATTGGCAGTTTGCCTTAAATTTTCTTTGAGTAAACTTCTGACTTCTTAGTTTGTACAGTTGGAACATTTTCTCTCATTTGAAGACATCCTAAAAAACTGTCATCGCACCAATGGTCCAGAATTTCTTCTGGATGTATATGGTGCTGTTTTCTTCCATAATGGTGAAGACTTCGATGAAGTGTAGCTTGTAAGTGCTGTGTCAGACATCAGAAAAACTAAGGACATTTCTCCCTTGCTGCGCTTGGTCTGTTCATAGAGCTCTTCAGACTCAATTCTGTCTCCTGGAGAGCAGAGATCATGTCTTCCTCAGCTTTGGAGGCATGAGGATGGGGAACAGTCAACCCAAAGAATGAGTTCCTGGGGATTGTGAGCATTCTGCCTGGATTGATATGCACACTGAGGAAGAACTCTGAGCAAGGTCATTAATCATGGCTCTATTTAATTGTAAAAGCTAATTGCCTGTTAAGGTAAGGCAAGCCTTATTTCCTCCATCAGAGGGGTCACAACCTGAACATGTTGGTGAGGTCTGAGATGCTGATGTGAAAGGCGAAATGGATGAAGCTGCAGCACAAAGCTGAAACCCCAAGGTCTCCTCATTTATTCTTGTTTCCTGGTGGTCTTTAACCAGGGTAGAATCCTTACCTCGACAAGCTTTGCACAGGAGATAGGGACAGAGTGTCAGGCTGTGATTTAGAGCATTCTTTCTTTGACACTGACTCTTGTTATAGACCAGCGTTTATGTCCCACAATGGTTCATATGTGGAAGCCCTAATCCACAAGGTGGCTGGATTTGGTGGTGAGGCTTTTGGAATTACTTAAGGTTAACTGAGGTCCAAAAGGTGGGCCCTGGTCAGGTAGGACTAATGTGTTTATAACAAGAGACACTTCCTAGAGGTGCATCTCTCAGTGGTAAAGCATGTGCCTAGCATGTGTGAGGTCCTGGGTTCAGTCTCCAGCATCAGAAAAATAAAATAAAATAAAACAAGAACAGACAGCAGAGCTTGTTCATTCTTACTACACACACACACACACACACACACATACACACACACACACACTCCAGAGAAAAGCCATATGAGGACACACAAAGGAGGCAAAAGCCTGCTCTAAAACTGGAATAGATTGGCACCTTAATCATAGACTTCGGGCCTCAAGTAATGTAAGTAAATTCTGTTTCTTAATCCACCCTGCCAGTGGTATTTTGTTAAGACAACAATGGCACACTTGATTACGAAAAAGGCCTACTCTCCAATTCTCTGTTATATTAATTCAGAACCTCCTCTGTCCCAAGACACAAATTAGCTCAGGGCTTTCCAGAAATCTCTCACTCCCAAACTGACCTGCTCGTCCTTAACATTGTTGCTATATTTCAGTTGGTACATAAAGTGAAAATTTCTTTATTTGCTATTTTCTAGTATACAGCCACTTTCATTTTTCATTAGCCAACATTAATTTAAATTTGAAAATAACATTTGTCTAGCAATTTGGGATGGAAATTTTTAGATTAACACAGTGAGAGGTGTAGGTGTTACTTTACACATGTGCGTCCAAGGAGAGCTGGAGTCAGCAGAAGGCCTAGAAACATCTCCATTTCTGGCTGGGGATGTAGCTTGGTGGTAGAGTACTTAGCTAGAATGCATGAGTTTCAACTGCCAGTGCTGTAAAGAAGGTCAACAACAGCGCCATCAACAAAACTGTATTTCCTAACATGTAACACTGGCTGTATTAATTGGAGCAGTCATGATTCTCCAGAGAACAGAATCAGTAGGAGATTTCTGCTCTTTCTGTCTCTCCCAGGTGGAGAAGTCCTCTGACATCCTGAATGCTGTTTGCAACCTGGATCCCCAGGATGGTTAGCAATACAATTTTGGTTTGATTCTGAAGTCTGGGGAACCAGTAGACCCAATGGTATAAATCTCTAGTTATTAACACATAACCACATTTAATCTCAGATTTTGTTAATTAATATGGCATATTTATTTTGGTTTTTTTCCTTGAGATAAAAATGTTCAGTATAAAATATGCAATGCATAAGTTACTACATCATATGATAATCACTTATGGGAGATAACATTGAAAATCAAATAGCCTTATTTATGTGGAAAGATGGATGTAGAAACAAGCTAATAAAAATGTATTTATAAATCTACTAGTGTACAGTCTCTAATGGCCTGTCGATATTGCATAATATCACTTTCAAAAATTTTAAACACATTTAAATTTGTTTAACTTTTTTGGAGGAATAGTACATTTAAAAATGAAGTTAAAGTATACAGTAAAAATTTCCACTCAATCCCCGTCTATTCAGAATCTTTTTGCCTCCCTCAAACAGAGAACCATAGTTATTAATTGGATTTTTTTGGGGGGAGGGGTAGTCCTGGGGATACCTAGCCCTTTTAAAATTTAAAAAAAAAATACAAGGTCTCATTTGCCCCTGGCTGAGCTTGAACTGGAAATCCTCCTGCCTCAGCCCTCTAGAGTCCTGGGATTACAGGTATGCACCACCATGCCAATTTGAACACAACCACCTCCCCTCCAACCTTTTTACATAAACTGTACAGAGCTCTTCCTGTGTCCCCACCCCTTCCTTTAGCGGTCTAGCAGTCCACTGTAAATACATAGTAATTTATTCTTTCAAATTTTATTTCCTAATTTTAACTCTCTGGAACTTGATTTTGGCCCTTGCTCCACAACTCTGGAAATAAGGCACATAAGGTTCCTGGTCATTCTTTGTCTGTTCAAAGAGAAGAGACACAAACATTGGTGGCCCTGGGTCGGGGCTGTCCTGGTACTTCTTTCCTTCCCATGGGCCGATAGATATGTTCCCTGTCTTCTGCAAACCGCCTTTGGTGCCCTCGGCTGGGCTCCGAGTGACAGGGAACATGGCTGCCATTGGGCTCCACTCACAGCGACGCCATGACAATTGCAGGCTATGGTGCCAGCCCTGCTGCTCATGCAGTCCTGTTCCCCAGACCCTGAGACTGGGCCTGTTCCCCCTCCCGGGTCATGATGTGGTCCTGAAGCCACACACTTGTCCTGGTTCCTAATTACATCCCCTGATGATGGGAAAGCCCAAGAAAGAGATGCAAGGGACAACAAGAACTTGATACTGGCAGACAGGCAGGCCTGAGAGTCCCTTGGGGACAAAGCCCCTGCCCCAGCTGGGCTCTGGCTCTGTGGAGCAGCCCTGTCGTCATGGGCACACCCAAGCAAAGGCCCACACTTGTACCCTGGGGGGAGGGGTGGCCAGTCATTTTGGAGAAGCCAACAGGGCCAGAAGGGTCCAACTCTCCCTTTCAGCTGTTGAAAGCAGCAAAGCGGCATCTGGGTGCTTCAAAATTCCTGGGTCTTTCCTTCACAGGGAGATGGTGCTCAGTGTCATTTGGTAGATGCCAAGTGACTGAAATGAATTGTGTGTGTGTGTGTGTGTGTGTGTGTGTGTGTGTGTGTGTTCACATGCCCTTGTGAATGTAGTATGATAATAACTAACATTCCTACATTCGAGCACCTTTGGAAACTGTTTTTTGATAATTCAGCAAGAAAATCCCCTTGCTTAGAAGGCTCGGATACATTTGCCTTACACTAAATATCATAGCTAACCCTGATGACCTGCTAGATGCCCATCACTTTGCTAAGCCCTTGCCATCTGGTATCTCATGTACCAACCATCAGTAACTCTGTGATGGAGGTCCTCTTACTACCCAAGTCCCACAGGAAGCTGAGAGGGTCAGGAAGGCTCAGTGACCCGGCCAGTGTCCCACTGCACAGGCAGAAGGACTTGGGCTGACTGTCTCCAGAGCCACTGCTCTCACAGTGAAAATTTACTCTGGAGCTGAGGATTGGTCATAGATTGTTGAACGAGCAGTGAGATTCCCCACATTTGAAGAGAGTGTTGGGGGAGAGAAAAATCTGTTGGATTTACCCACTTCCAAAATATACAACTGTCTACCTTTAAATTAGGTCCCATACAACACACAGCAGCCTTCCTTCTGCTTTAGACTAAAATGGGAAGCATCCATTCAGCAGTTAGGAATATGTCCATGTCAAAGGCATGTGTGTGCCATACTGGTTTTTTTTGTTTTCTGATTGTTTGATAGTTGGTACTGGGGGTTGAGCCCAGGGCCTTCACACTAAGCTACATCATCAGCCCTCCTCATTTAAATTTTGAGACAGGGTCTCACTTGATCGCTAAGATACCCAGGCTGGACTTGAACTTGTGATGCTCCTGTCTCAGCTTCCCAGAGTGCTGGGATTATACGTGTATGCCACGGTGCTGGGCCATGCTCTGGGGCTTAAGGCTCTCTATGCAGCCTTCTCAGCTTCCTGGGGAAGAGTCTTAGTTCCTGGCCTGTGATTAGCTCTGCCTGAAGGACACAGTTTCACCTATTCCTGTGTTCTTTTGTTTTGTTTTGGTTTTGCCACCCGCTCTTTTCCTGTGAGCTCCTGGCGAGCAGGAACCATGTGACATCCAGCATCTGGCCAGAGCTGTGGCTCAGTAAATAACTGAAAGGTGCTGGGGTGGGGAGAGATAAATCAGCTTGCCTCTTTCCCTTCTCATTGCTTTATGCAAATGGAATTTCTTTTTTTTTTTTTTTTTTTTGGTGCATGGAATCAAACTCAGGACCTTGTGCTTGCCAGGAAGGCACTGTGCCACTGAGCTATATTGCCAGCCTTGCCAGTGAAATTTCTAAGAGGCATGGGGAGTACTACAAACTTCTACCAAGTCCCTCTTTCCAGGATTTGTTGCCCTGTGACGGGAAGCAGGATTCTTTTGCCTGGTTTGAACTACCCCGTTCATAGAAGGGCTCTTCAAGTCCTCAGAGTGAGGGACTTCAGGGTACTCCATCAGTGGGCACGTATGGCATCTGAGACCATCTTGGTCCTCATGTTCCCTATCCTTCTTCTATGACGGCTACAAGGGGGAGATCAGGAAAAGGAGAGGGATGCTGTCCTAGGTATAATGATACAGAATTAAGAGTGAGGTTTTGCCAATGAAAATACCCTCTATTCTTTCTCTTCCTCATCAAAGCGGAGATCGGTTGTTTTCAGTCATATCCTACAGGTCAGTGGCTTTTGAAAAACTTCAGGTTAAAGGAGGGCTCGGTGAAAATTTTTTTAGACATGTCCAGCTGTTTTCCAGAGTGAACAATTTTTCTGAGGCCGTTTACAAAGCATTGCTCTTAATCACCTTGCTATCAGAGATCAGAGTGATTTAAACACTATTTCCCTATGTCATCAGGAAAGCACGGCATATCTTTTAACGGCTTCTCTTTAGAGAGGACAGTTGTAGAGGGATGGAGTCACCTCATGCTGTCACCTTCTCCCCTTCTTCAATGGCTGATGCTTAACCTGACACACTCTCACATTCATGCCTCGAGATGTCACTTAATGCCGCCCTTCCAGGGAGCCCTCCCTGAGCCCCCCCAACACTGTTGGATTATTCTTCCCCTGTGTTTGTAAGTTAGTTCACATATCCCAGCACTTGCCATGCTACATTCTGATTTGTGTGTCTCTTCCTAGCTGGTTTCACTGTTTTGATCTTCTGAATGAAAAACGGTGATGCGCCATAGTAGAAAAAACAGGAGGAGGAGGAAAAGGAGCAGGAGGAGGAAAAGGATGAAGAGAAGGAGGAGTATACAGTATCAGTGCGGTAAAACATAAAGCGCTGAACTTTACTGCCCAGAAGCAAGGGCTCAGTAAAAAAGACAAGACAGATACTCATCATTAAAATCCTTGTTTCCGGTCTCTCTCACTACCGCCCCTAATGGTGCCAGATAATAGAGGACTAATTGTATTTTTGAAAACTGGGCTCACAGTAAGGATTATTTACTGTACACTCAGGGATACAAGGATCCCCAAGTGCAGGATGCTTCTTGCTTAGGATTACAGACATTGTTCCTATGACTTCTGTTATTTATACGCTGGAGATGGCAGGACTATGCCAGTCAGTGTCATTCTTTCAGTTTTGCTGTTTTGCTTTTGTTCCCCCCATGTCAGTATCCCCAGCAGAATCATAACTTTTCACAGAGGCATCTAATTTCTTAACCTCCAAGCAGAAGAGAAGCATTTTTCAAATTTTCCTGTGATAGTGAAGGGGGACTGCTGAATACTTAGAGGAATTAAATTTAGACCTTCTCCAGTTGGATGTGGTGAGTTGCCCAGACAGAGATGAAGGTTAACATAGTTTAAGGATGAAATATAGACCATCCTGTGCAAAACCACTGTGTTGCAGTTTAATTAAAAGAATTCATTAAAGTGGTGCCCCATCCAGGGTAATTAGTATGTGTAATTTATGCACTGCCTAATACACAAGGGCAGTAGCCTGAATAATAAACTCAAGTTAACCTTAAGTGGAAGAGATTGAATGGTCAGATGTTTATTTAGCTCAGGTTTGCTCGAGAGTTAAGGTTAAAGAGGTGAAACTCAGTTACAGTTAATTAATTAATTTCTCAGGTTTTTCTTCATGGAAATCCTCTCTGCTGAATTGGATAAAAATTTTGTCAAAGGCAGATGGCTCTCATTTTTGACATGTCCTCTAGCAAGTTGGTAACTATCTGAAAGAACAAATTGAAGGGAACTGCAGAGAAAAAGAAAATAAGACCCAAACCCAAACCAAACCCAAGACACGAGCAGATTTAGAGTTTGTGCCTAGAAGAAGAAAAAAGTCTGCAGCAGGCTGCAGGTGGACGTCGCAGACGAGATCGAGATGTGTGGTCAATGGCCGGCTGCAGGTGGACGTCGCAGACGAGATCGAGATGTGTGCTCAATGGCCGGCCCCTGTTCAGGAATTTGTGTTTGACCTATGTGAGTTTCTGTTGATGGCTAGAGGGCATGCAGGTCACAAACACAAACTAGTGCTTATGCAAGTTCTCTGCATTCCTTTTGTTAGAAAGACTTCATCATACCCTGATGCTGTGATGTAGTTTTTGTAGAATAAACCTGAAGAGTTCAAAGTTACACAATTAATTGTATTCAGCTTTGATTATAACCACTTATTGAGTTGCTCAGCCAGGCCTTGTCACCTCCTACAGAGGCTGGGAGGGGAAGTGGTTAGGCCCAGCGAACTTATGAGCTCCTAACAGCAAGCAAATGAGGTGAATTGCTGCTGCCTGGTTTGTGTTTTGGCGGCTACATGGAGGTGGGAGTGCTGAGGGTTAGTTGTTGGGAGAAGTCAGGAAATACCTCAGTGGATTTGATGTTTTGGACTGCAAAGACAGAAGACTGTAATGAAATCAGTGACAAAATCCCTGCTATTTACTTGGCATCACGTCTGTGTGAGGCCCTGGGCCAGTCCGTGGGTTTCCAAATGGAATGTGAGCATAAGACCAGGACACCCTCTTGGCCTCACCCCACCTGCCCTCTCCCAGGAACTGTAGCCTAGCAGAGGTAAGGACAGAAGACTTCCACACGCAACAGCTGAATTTAGAGGTCTACAAGAAGGTGCCCATCTTCATGGAACTCGTCTCTTCCATTCCACAGTGACCCAGCGGGCTGCCACCCGCCCTGTCCACCTGCCTGGAGAGTGTATGAGGTCCTGGCTAGGACCACCAGATCTGCTCTTCTGTGGGCTAGGAGTGGGGAGGGAGATACACAGAGAGATGTACAATGAGGAGGAACGGCAGATGTCACAGAGTCACCCAATAATGGCTACCCAGGGCCTGCTGAGGTTCCTAGCTGGCCCGGTCCCTTCCTAGAAAGTGATTTTTCAGCTCTTGCATTTTGTGATCTTTACAGTGTGTTGGCAAAATCCTATCTGCTCTTTGTCAGCTACAGTTAGCTTCTGAGATATGCAATCGAAGCCTCCCAATAAAGGTGATGAATGGTCCTGCCATTCAAGGTGGAAGAGCATCTGTCTGGCTGGAGGGTGGGTAGGGTGGAGGTGATGCGGTGCACTGGATCCTTGCACACCCTGCTCACTACTGCACCCACAGCACACACAACCTTACAGGACACTCAACAAATGTCATTTTGCAGCTGGGGAAACTGAGCTCAGGAAAGCTCTGTAATACCAGAGGCCACGATATTGGCAAAGTGAGACTGGAACCTGGGACTTCCGGACCTCAGAACCTCTGAGACTCCGGAGTGTGGCCTTGGGAAAATCACTAAGCTTCTCTGACTTGAGGTTCTTTAGTGATAAGATCTGGGTGACGACATCGGCTGCTGTGAGATAAAGGCAAGAAGGTCTGAGAAGCTCTTTGAAGCCGGTCAGGGCCCCCACCTCCCCAAACGCATGCAAAGGCGTCTTAGGTGCAGTTCCAGCTGGGACGGGCTAGGTTTCCAGAGGTGAGAAGCACGAGGCGGTCCAGGGTATGAACAGAGTTATGGGATACAGTCCCAGGAGAGGCTGAGGCCAGAGTTCTTGGTACTGGAGAGTGAGATTTGAAAGGGACGGTGTGAGGACTGACAAGAGGAAGTGCTGCTTTGCAGACAGTGAAGGAACCGTCCTGAGGTCGGAGCATTTGCACACACAATCTGATCAGATCTGCACCGCAGCTCTAGGAGGCCTGTGTCATCCCCGTTTCCCAGCGGAGATTCTGAAGCTCAGCAGAGTTACGAAGCCATCCTCACGTCAGCGTGGAAAGGACGGGGACGGGTTTCACACCCTCGCCTCACACAGCCTGTTGCCTCTTCTCAGTCGCCCTCCCACTTCCTCTCTTCACTCCCTCCTCATGCATAACTCAGTAGCTGGAAGGAAAATGTACTCGTCCTGGATGGAATTTGCTGTGTGACTTGAGGTTAACCACTCTGTCTCTGAGCTTGTTTGTGTAATGGTGACATCCGACATACTTATCCAATGAGATTTCTTTCAAGACCTTGTTTAGGAAACATCCTTTTCACTCGTGCATAAATTTCCACCAGCCCCAGGGCTCCGCAGCTGCATATTGCAAAGCAGGTGGTTTAGTCTTACAGAGCTGGTTGGAGACCCCAAAGGAAGCTCCTTGGGCAGCTGCCGCAGTGGTCTGCCACACAAAGCACCTTCACTTGAAGCAACTCCAGAGCTTAATTTTGGGATAAGCATCTCGCTGACAGTGCCTTACTGTAACTTCAGTGGTAAACTGGATGAAAGCAGAAGCTGTGCTTCTTGTGCGCGAGAACAGTGCCTGCCCCCCAGGACTCGAGAAATGTGTCTGAATGTTTCCACTTCACTCACACAAGATTGTTCAAATACGTGAAGATTTGTGATGAAGGCGCCCTGGCATGGGCCACAGCCTCACGGCACACTCTGCAAACCCACAGCCTTTACGCATTGACTGTACCAACGTACACAGGCCACTAAAAGTCCCCACGCTCAGCTTCCTCCTGTAAAATGTGGATAACAGCACGCAGCGCTGTTCTGAGGAATACCTGGGTCACGTTTGCGAGAGCGTGAGAAGGCGCCTGGGCAAGGCGTTCTCATTCTGCGCCTCTCCACGCTTGGGCCGCCTGGGGCAGCAGCCACCAGGCACGCGGGGCCGGGGAGCACTTGAAACGCCACCATGGCCACCAACGAGGTACAGTCATAAAGGAGTTTCACTTAAATCCAGTTTTTCTGCAGAGGCGTAAATGTCTTAAACATAACTTGATCCTGGGGTAAGACGACATTGCACTTTCACCGCTGTACTGCCTAGGTGGTGTTATTCTGTCGCAGCGTGCGTACCGGGGCAAGGGCTACAGGGCCACACGGCCCTCGTCCGCGCGGCGGAAGCTGGGTCCTGTTCAGACGA
>NW_004955450.1:14863679-14865801 GCF_000276665.1 Chinchilla lanigera | reverse complement strand
GCTCGCCAGGCAGGCGCTTTGCCGCTGAGCTAAATCCCCAGCCCCTTGATGCACTTATATGACTATTGTAAGCAGCGACCTCAGATTCTAGTGACTGTTGTATAAATCACAATTGGTAATTGAGTTGGAATACTTATGTTAACTATAATGTAATTAAATTATTTTTCTAGATAAAACGTGAAGTAGGGAAAAATTTTGAACTTTAAAGGAAAGGAACATAGTAAAATTGTCTGGAGATGCAGAAGCTAGTACTGCAACCAGAGTAGTAAAAACCGAGAGACTGGAAGAATATGGGTTCTGCATTTCATAACATGGGACAACTGTAGTTGGCTGTTATAGAGCTCAACAAAATAACTTTTTTTAAAAAAAGGGATAATAAAATGAATAACACTGAGAACCGGTAAAGCAAACACACATTGAATTTAAGAAAGAGTTTCCTCTGAATAGCTAAAAAAAGAGTTGAAGACACTAGTTACTTGAAATCAGAATTAAATATTCAATAAAAGTTTCCTACATTAATTTTTGACCAGATCTGAGCTTGTAACTTGGGTCAGATATGAAATGGCTTGAATTGTTCTGCAAAAGAGAAAAACAGTTTGAATCAGTTTTGTTTGTTTGTTTGTTTGTTTTTTTTTTGGTACTGGGAATTGAACTCACGACCTTGCCAGGCAGGCGCTATGCCACTGAGCTAAATCCCCATCCCTGAGAAAAACAGTTTGAGATGGAGAGATGGTAAAAGAAATTATTTCAACTATAGAAATTTTCTCAGAAAATTGTGAGGCAAAAACTAAAAGACATTTTATAAAAGTAGAAAATTTCAATTAAGCCACCAAATAATTGCCTGAAGAACATAAGACAAACAAAGCCAAAGAACAATTAATTCAAAATGTGGAAAATTGATAGTGCTATCTTTCCCTGTGTCTGTCTGTCTGTCTGTCTGCTTTCAGCATTAGGTAAGTTATGTGTATAACAGATATTGCCCACTTTGGGTACATTCTGATCTCAATATACTTTCAAATTTTCTTAGAAATAGTGTCTATTCATGATCTCAAAAATAAAACTCAACATCTGTTTAGTTGTGAATATTTTACAAACATCAAGGAGTTTCAGTTAGGTTTGAAAAGCTTAGTTCCTATAAAGGCAGATGATGGGCTAGCTGTGTCAGGACAGAAACCCGGGTTCATCAGAGTTTTAAATGAAGGGATTTAAATTAAGGGCTGATGTTTCCCTTACCGCCTCTTTCTATTGTATGATGCATATGAAAAATATCTGTGCTAAGTTTCCTCATGAAAAGGATCATGGATACAGCTGCTAACATCACTCAGCCCGTGGTGCTGGAAGTCATGGGTTTACAGAGCTGTTGGAGGACATGGGAGGGATGAATGATGGTGCGTTCCTTCTCAACGCCGGTTGCTGGAGCTGGAGAAGCGTTTTGGAAAGATTTGCTTGAGTCCAAGATTTTCTTGAAATGAAAGCAAGGGTTGCCACATTCAATGATTAAAGACAAACAAGTGGCAACGTGCTTTACATTTCCTCAGTTATTCTCATATTGCATAGGGTTGTTCTCAAGTTCTGTGGAAGGTAAAAAAACTTCGTTGGAATTGAAATTTCTCATAAGGGAGATTAAAAATGTTTTTATCAATAAAAATATAAATTAATGCTTTAGTTTTAATCAACAGTGTTAGGTTAATTGGTTGGGAAAACAAGGAGAAGTAAACATCGCTTTGATTGATGAATTTAAAATTGTGTCTCATTTTATGCAGCACTTCTTTGAATTCAAAGTTAATATGAGTGAGTCGATACCAGAATTAGTAAATTTACATAACTTGGACAAACATGGTTTTAAAATTGATATGAGCTTGCTTTGTATCTAATCAATTACTTTTTTTTCTTTTAAAGAAAAGAAAAAAAAACCCAAAGTATAAAATTTCAAAGCAAGATCATAGGAGAGTAACTATGGTTAGTACATTGTCTATTGTTATCTTCAAAGTAGTTGCTCACATTACAAGATATAGGCATGAAAAATTGATCAAACAATACAGGCAAAAACCTTTCCATTCAATGAACTAATGACAATTAGTAGTATAACTGTCTTAACTATCTTGTGTGTGTGTGTGTGTGT
>NW_004955450.1:14801100-14862874 GCF_000276665.1 Chinchilla lanigera | reverse complement strand
TGTATATTCACTCTGTTGGTGATTTCTTTTGTTGTGCAAAAGTTTTTTTAGTAAGAAGAGATCCAGTTGTTGATTCTTTGAAGTGTTTCCCACGCAGTTTGGGTTTTGTTCATGAGGTCTCTGCCTACCCTTATATCTTCAAGATTTCTACCTACTTTCTCTTCTAGTATTTGTATTGTTTCTGTTTTAATATTTAGATCTTTGGTCCATTTTGACTTAATTTAGTGCATAGTGATAGACATGGGTCTAGTTTTAGTCTTCGACATGTGGAGAGCCAGTTTTTCCAGCACCATTTATTAAAGAGGCTATGTTTCCTCCAGTGAACATGTTTGGTCCCTTTGTCAAAGATAAGGTGACTGGGTGTGTTTGGAGTTGTGTCTGCATCTTCTAATCTGTTCCACCATCCCCCAGGCCTGTTATTTTGCTAATAGCATGCTGATTTTATCAGGGTAGCTTTGTAGTATAATTTTAAATCAGAGATTCTGATGCCTCCTGCCTTGCCTTTGTTGCCCAGGATTGCCTTTGCTATTCTAGATCTCGTCTACTTCCAGATAAATTTTGGGAATGTTTTCTCTAGTTCTGTGAGGTATGTTACTGGTATCTTGATCAGGATTTCTTTAGATCTGTACAACAATTTTGGGAGTTTGGCCATTTTCACTATGTTGGTTCTTCAAATGCAATCATTGTAAGTAAAAGGATTAACCAGTTTTAGAAATATGAATGTAAACACTAAGGGCCAATGATTTTGGGTACAGATTTAGTTACTGGAAAAATTTTAAGCATGTTTGAACAAATTAGGTGTGTAATCTACTTTTTAAATTGTAAATTCTATAAAATCTAAACACAGAACAAGTATTTCTTTTTTTAAATTAATTATGTTTATTGGTACATTGTAGGTGTACATAATGATCGCATTCATCATAGGGAATGTGTTCCTGTACATGTAGAACTATATTTTCCCATCCCCCTACCCTCCCTTTAACCCCTCTCCCCCTCCTTATTTATAAAAGCATTGTTTCCATTTTTCCCTTCTTTTCCTCATCATTTTTTTCCTTTCCCTTTCTTCCTCCCCCTCCCTAGTTTCTTCTCCCACTTGAACATTTTCTTCCTATCTCACAGTATCTACTATATATTTTTTTACTTACACTTTCAATTCCTTGCACTGGAGAAACAATGCGATATGTACACGTGTCCAATTTATTTCACCTACGAGTATGGCCTCACAGTGCCTCCAGTTATCTAGACGTATCTCAAGGTTATCCTTTAAATTGCATCTGTACTGAACATGGCAGAGTAGTACTCCATTTGTGTAAAAAAACCACATCTTTTTAACCCATTAGATCAAGTATTTCTGATGAAAATTTAGCATCTGAATTGATTTTTAAAACTTACATGAAGAAAAAAATCTAAAGTAACATAATAATTTTTATGTTTCTTCTGCATTGAAATGATCATAGATATACTGGGTTAAATAAAATCTATGTGAAAGTTATTTTCTTTGTATTTATTTTAATGTTGCTTCCAATCATTAACTTACATATGTGACTTCAACTAGATTTAAATTGGACCATAGTCATCTGTATGCTACATCTAGGGTGAAGTGCCCCACTCCCAAAATACCCAGATTTCTCCTTTAGAAAATCTGAGTGTGTAAAATTGGCGTGTGCAGTCTGGTGTAAACTGCACGAGTTGTATCTGCTTCATTTTGCCCACTCCCAATTTACTTAATTGTTTTCTAATGGTATGCTGTAATTATTTTATTGATTTTCTTTTTTACCTGCTAAATTTGCACATAACTTGCAGAATCAAACAATTCTAAGAGACTTTAAAAAATCTTTTTAACTCCTCCTCCCAGCTCGTGTCTTTCTCAAAAGCAACCACTTCTAATTATTTTAGCTGTTTCCTTGGTTATCACCTATCTCTCTATCTATCTGCTTATCTATCATTAATGTACCTATATTTCCTACTTCTTGAAGTTTTACTTTTAGGTAGTAGCAGTGGAAAATAAGAGTTTAGCTTGTGTTTACCATGCTCCCCACAACTCACACCACCACTGCCTCCACCCCGTGCAGGCAGCTCACACTGTGTCCTCGAGTTCTGCATTTACAAATCCAACCAGCCATGCATCGGAAATATTATTTAAAATTGCACGTGTACCGAACATGCACAGATGTTTTTCCTCATGTTATTCCCTACACAATACAGTATAACAATGATTTACACAGCACTTACATTGCACAGGGTGGTATAAGTAATCTAGAGATGGTTTAAAGGGAGGATATGTGTAGGTTATGTGAAAATATGTCAACTTGCATTAGGGGTGTGAGCATCCACAGATTCTGGTATCTACAAGCATCCTGGAATGTGGATCTCCTGTGGATACTGAGGAAAAACTGAGTGCAAGAACTTCCTGTCTGACGTTACGTAAGTGTAGCATACTTTCTCTTAGATCAACATACAGCATCTGCTCTTTACAGCACAGCCTACTATGCAAGGCATACAAGGACGCAAAGATACAACAATGTATACAAGGATAATCATACTACCTTGGTTTTGCTGTTCATAAACAATTAATTGCTTTCTCTAAAGCAACAATTTTTGACCTAGTTTTCTTTCTACTTGTTGGTAATTCAGCCCAACACTCTGTCAGTAACTGAAGTGTTTATACATCCAGACACACAAGGATCATTTTCCTGCTAGGATCCTGGTAGTCTTTGACCTACTCCCTATAGATCTGCCCTACACTTTCTCTCTGGCATCATCTCCCAAATTTTTGAGAATTTCTTTTATTTTTCTGATACTATATCATATGTCCTTATTTTTATGGACACATTGGTCTGTAGATTCCTGGGAAAGAGTATGTGGAGCATAAGTTTTTTGAGCCACTGAAAGTCTGAAAATGTCTTTGTCTACCTCTTTCATTACTGATCCAGCATTTGGTTGGATGAGCACATTTAGGTGGGAAAATGTACTTACTTAGATTTTAAAGATATCACTCCATTGTCTTCTAGCTTCTGATGGTGCTGTGAACTCTGATTCTTGATTATTCACTTATGTCCTGTTTTATTTCTCTTTCTGAAGACTTAGAGGAAATTTCTTTCTCTTCAGTATTATGACATTTCAAAGAGCTATGCCACATTTCCTCTATTCTTTTCTGGTATTCCTATTATTGAAACATAGGACCCAACAGATCCCATAATTTTGATGCATTTTCTCTCATTTATTTCCATTCTATTTTTTTCCTTGTTTATTTTTTTGTCTTACTTTGCTTTTAGGTTTCTTCCCTTACAACCTTATTCCTCCCTTCCCCTGTCTTGGTCGTATTTCACTGGCCAGGCCATAAAGTTCAGTATTGACTGGAAATGGTGAGGGCGGACATCTCTGTCTTGCCACTGGTCTTAGGAGAAAATTACTAAACATTGTACCCTAACTCTGATGCTAACAAGGCTTCTGTGTAGTATGGGACATCTTCTTCAATATCTGTGTCTTTATAGCTGCATTCTGTTTTCCTTAGAAAACAAATACAGGTAATTCTTTGCTTTTTTATTCTGCCTAACTACCCTGGTTTTTTTTTGTTTGTTTGTTTGTTTTTTTGGTTTTTCTCCGGTACCGGGAACCAAACTCACGACCTTGCGCTTGCCAGGCAGGCGCTTTTTACCGCTGAGCTAAATCCCCAGCCGCTACCCTGGTTTTTAAAACTAGGATACTAATTACGTTTAAATGCAATGTCATTGTTAATGTGGCTGGGTTATGTCCACCTTAGCCATATTTATTTTGATTTCTCTTGGTTTTTTTCCTTGATCTCTCTTCCCATGCCTTTCCAGCTTTTTATTAACTCAATTATAATATTTTCATATTTAATTTTATCCATTCCCTTGATTTTTGTGGTATACTTTTGCTTTATGTTTTAGTTTTTAGCACTTGCAATAGAGATTGCAATATGTGTGTGCAGCTTGTTACAGTTGACCTTTGTATGGGCCCCTGATCTTCTGGCTTCGCAGGGCTCTGTTAAAAGGAATTTGTGTTGGGCTGCATGTAACATATATAATATAGTTAAAATACATCAGTAACAAAACCTCTTTGTTTTTCATATTTTATTGTAACATTGAAAAATAGGGCAACATAAGCTGGAGTAGAGGTTGGATGCCTGTGCACTTTAAATACTGCGTGACTTCATGAGCAATGATGATTGCTGACCTAAGTGTACGTCCACTTTTCTTCTGTCCTACCCGTTGTTCTCTGATGTTATTTTTCACTTCTGCATATCTCATAAATTCTCATTACATTGTTATTTAAGGTACTGTTTATATACAATAAAAGTCTTTTACATATTTATTCTTTCTAATGTTCTTCGTTTCTTCTTATACACTTGGGCTTCTATCTGGTATTGTTTCTCTATAACATGAATGCACTCTGTTGATATTTCTTTTCATTTATTTACTTTGTGGTACTATAGACTGAAAAGAGGCCCTCGTGCATGCTAGGTGAGGACTCCTCCACTGGGCTACATTCTCAGCTCTTTTCATTTTATTTTGAGACAGGGCTCCCATAAGTTGCACAGGCTGGCCCTGAACATGTGATCCTCCTGCTTCAGTCTCCCAAGCGGCTGGGATCACAGGTGTGAGCCAGCGCACTCAGCTGCCGTTTCTTTCAGCGAAGGTTTATGGGAGATGAATTGTCTCATCTTCTGTCTGTCTGAAATGTCTTGATTTTGCCTTCATTTCTGATGATATATAATTCGAGATCCCCGCTTCAACACTTGAGTGATGTCTTTTCATTGCCTTCTGGCTCCCGTTTTTTCTATGAAGTCAGCTGTAATGTGTACAGCTGTTTCCCTCAATGCATGAGTGGTCTAGATCTGCTTAAGGCCAGACTGCTGACCTTCTGAGTTCCCAGATAGCTCGCGTTACTCTCCAGCCTAACATCCAGCTCTTACTCTCTGGAGAGGCCCCCTTCCCTGCTCTGTCCCTGGGCATTGTAAAGCCTCCTTGGTGACCCAGAAAAGAGCCCAGTGCCTTGGGCAGGTGCCTTCTAGCTCACTTGCCCATTTAAGGCTGGGGAAATTCGGAGAGGCATAAAAAAGATATCTAACACATCGATCCTGTCCTCTACTTTTCAGCAACCAACATTTTGTTATTATCATCCTTTCCCATACTCACTGTCCTCGTGGTTTTTTTCTCTAAAGCATATATTTGATGCCGCTTTAAAAGAGTATTGGGAGGCAGCACAGTTAAATATACATGTTCAAGTCATTAAAATTTAGCCATCTTCCTATTTACTGGGTCTTTCATTATTATTAAATCTTTGCAGATTAGTTGGTATGACTTACATTACTGCAAAAGAGCAGCCCCATTTCTACCCTATCTCTCAGCAACTTATTTTTAGAGAAAAACAAACTAACTAACAAACATGTCTTTAAAGTAATTCGGTCAACATGTAGCCTCTATAGCTGTGTAAAGGGTTTTCAAATCAATCCTAACAAAACGTCTTGTCAGCTGGAGGAATGCACGCCTGTAGTTAAAGTTCTATGGGTTTCTTCATCGAGCAAATTTGCATCTGTGTTTCCCACTTTCCTTTTACTCTGACTGAGGAGCAAAAGCACAGAGGAGTTATATGTAATTGAGGACAAATGTGCACACTCCACTAATTTTGCAAACAAGCAGAGTATCTCTTTCCATCAGCAATGGCGAGATCTAACAGTGTCTTGCCAGAGCCCAGCAGTGGAGTAAAAGGGGCTTACATTAGAGTCAGAGGCTGTTAAAGAAGGGATCAGGTTGGGGTGATATCACTGGGAGGCCTGTTTTAGACTTCTCGTCCTGTCATTGCAATTCCTATGGAGATCAAACTCTTCTCAGACCAGCACGATAGCAGAAAGTAAGCAACGTTCAAAGTCCCTCCTACACTTAGTAATTACCGCATCTCCACTGTTCTCCGAACTTTGCACCCTGTATTTAGACATCAGTGTTTCCTGGTTCACTTATGCAATACGATCTATGTGACAGTCTGCTCTTCCTGCTGTAGACGTCACCACCTCATAATCCCTCACTCCACCACTACGTTAGCTATAGATCCCTGGGTCTATCCTCATTCCAAACGACTAACACACACCTTGGCTCCGTTTGTTAACAGAGACAATGTGGTTGGTTGCATTTCCCAATCAAATTTGGTTCCACATGAAAAGTCAAAATAGTCACAAATATGCCACAGAAATGGGGGATTAGTCTTAAAAGTGTACAAACTATGGAAACCCTTCCTCAATAATACCTAGGCTGTGTGGAGCTTTAAAAGAAATATAAATCAAGGAGCATCACCAAAGTATATCGGAGTGGTTCCCCATGAATTCGCCCCCTCACAGTAAGTAGTTTTAACTCTATGCTCCACATTCAGCCAAGCCCACAGCAGAAGTATCCAGATCTCGGAGAATCACACGTAACAGCCCTGTATGTCCTAACTCTTGGGCTTACGGCAGTAGTGGCCTTCACTTACACTGTCACGTGGTCTCAGCCCCTGTTCCAGGCAAGTCTGGCTGCAACAAACTCTTTCATTGCTTCTGCTACTTCAAAATGCATCCCCAATCCACTGCTCCAAAGAAAACTTCATGATCTACTTTGTGAATATTTTGATAAGTGATTGCGTACCAACACGGCCTTAGTTACTGATGGAGCTCACTCTTCCCCACTGTAGAAGATAAGTAGCACACGGAGGGATTGCTAAAGATTTGCTGCCTCAAAAAGTGATGGGTTAGAGAGAAGAGATTTCTTTCAGGTGAGTCCTTCTGTGGCCCTTCCTGACTCATGACCATCGTCTGGAGATAAGCAACTTTAGCTGATCTTTTGCCTCTTTCATTTAACATAATTTTTTAAAACTCCACTGAGTATTTTCTTCATTTCTTTATTAAGGATCACTATGATGTCGCCTGACCTCTTGGGCTCAAGCAATCTTCCTGCCTCAGCCTTCAAGTAGCTAGGACAACAGGCAGGAACGCTGGAGCTCTGTGTTCACTGAGAATTGACATGCTCAGTACCGGGGATTTGCAGACCAATCAGACATAGCACTTGAATTTTGGGGCTCACTGTTTGGTGCGGGTGCAAGAGGAAGTCAGACAATAAAGGCCAGGAGGATGGTACGAGGAACTGAGAAATTTAGGAAGATAAAGTGCAGACTGAGGAGGTAAGGATGGTAACAAAGGCTTTGTCGTTGTACTGCTAAATCTTCAGTGGCAGCAGAAGCAGCAGAAGCAGCAGCAGCAGCAGAAGCAGCAGCAGCAGCAGCAGCAGCAGCAGCAGCAGCAGCAGCGGCAGCAGTCTGCAGGACAAGAGTAAAAGCTCTAATTTGTAGCACTTGCGGGTTTCGGTGGTGTAAATACTTTCCCAGTGGCTCATTTCAGGGTTCCAATTCATCATCACTGAATAAGGTGTAAGAAGAACTGTTCACAGTTAGCTCCCGCAAGCCTGTGTAGATGCCCTAGTTCCCTACATGGGTGCTTTTCCAGGGAAGATGACTCTGGATTTGACTCTTAGATAATATTCATTGGGTGGGGATGGGGAGAGTGAAGAGAAGTATAGTGGACTGTCTGGGTGGAGTGGAAATGCTGGGAAAATACACAGAGATGAGGAAGGTAGGCAAGGAAGTGGAGTTTGTGAAGCCAAAAGTTCTATGATCCCCTGGGTCAGAGGCGCTAAGAAATAAGACTGGAGAGTTGGTGTGGTAGGTTGAATGCGTGGCTTCCATTCTCTGCCCCTCTCTGAATCTATTTGCCACTGATCTGACAAATGCCTCCTCCTCTCACTCTGGGCTTTGATAGGGGATGTTTAGACCAACAGAATAAAGCAGAAGTGACTATGAATCTAGTTCCAACTTTGGGTCTCGTTGTACTTCTTCCATTGCCAGGGAAGAGATGAGCTTAGGCTAGCCCATGGGTCCAAGGAGAAGGAAGCAGAGCTGCCCCAGATGAGGTGGCCCTGCCAAGCTCAAATGAAAACCTCCAGCTGACACAGAGACACGTGGGCTGTGCTAACGGCTGTTGTACCTGGGTGTGATGGCGCACACCTGTTACCCCAGGACAAATCCCGGCTCCCATCCTGCCCCGGCAACTCAGTAGCTTACTGAGGACCTATCTCAAAATGCAAAACTAAAAAAGGGCTGGGACATAGCTCAGTGCAAAGGCCTTGGTTTCAATCCCCTCTACTGGCAATAATAAGTAAATAAGCAAAAGAATAAGATAGAAGGAGACGTGGGCATGGATCTCTTGCAAGTGAGGAGTCCAAGAGACCAAGCATGAGGAGTGAGAGGGAGGGAAAGGGGAAATAAGCAGAATAAAGGTGTGCCATGTTCAGGGACCCAACAACCTCAATGAATGCAAATATTATATGCCTTAAACATGAGCTAAGTTGGATAAATCAATAAGAATGGAAATTAGAGAGGGGAATTAAGGGGGGAGGAGGGAGGAAATGGGAAGGGAGAGGGGAGTAAAACAAGAAACAAGTTGTATTATCTATGTACACCCACTCCTCAAGATTCCTGGGAACCGCAGGCACTGCAAACATATGCTAATAAAAATTCACAATTTGTAATAGCTAGATCCTGGAAACAACCCAAATGCCTATCAACCGAGGAATGGATAAAAAAGATGTAGTATTTTTATACAATGGAGTATTACTCAGACATAAAGAAGGGTAAGTGTGAGACTTATAGGTAAATGGGTGCAACTTGAGGTCACACTCGTAAGTGAAATAAGTCAGGCTCACGTGTAAACATCATATTATCTCCCTGAAGTGAGAAATTAAAAGAGTAAATAAGGTCTAAACTATACAATAGATATTGTGAAATGGGAAGAAATTGTTTGAAAGGAAAAAGGAGCTAAGATGGGGAAAGGGAAAAGGGGAAAAAAATCCAGGTAGTTATACTATTAGTATCTCTTAGTTCATAGAAAAGAAAGGTTTGTGCTAATATTGATTGGAGAATTTTTTATGCCCATATCTTATACTCTAACTACTTTAAAAATAACAATATGCAATGTATTAACTATTGTTATTCTCCTATTGTTTTGTTATGAAATTTTGTTTTACCTTTTTTATATAAAATTTTAAAAATAATTTTTTTAAAAGAGGGAAAGGCTTATGCCTTTAGGCATGAGTAACAATTACAGTTGGGCTGGGCTGTGCTGTGCAAAGCCTTTTATTACTTGCTAGGAGCCGGGACTTTATCCTATGGACCAGGAATATGTGGGAGTATGATCAACAGATACAGGGCTCAAATTTAAAAATATATCACAGTAAAGACACATTGCCACTTATCTTCCTTAAAATACTCCCTCTTGCTTTGCCCACACTTATCCCACTATTCATGCAACTTTCTGAAGCAGCTCTGGAAGTCCTCTTTCATGAGTGTCTTCAGTTGTGCCTTATGGCTGCCTTGATGTCCTGAATTGATTTAAAACATTTACTTTCATGATCATTTTGATGTTGGGGAAGAACCAGAATTCACAAGGTGCCAGATCTGGTCAACAAGGTAGATGAGAACACACTGCATGGTGTTTATTTGGCAGGAATTTCTGTAAATGTAGATGCCAATCTTTTCTGGAGTGCTCTCACAGACACACTCAGAAGTGATGAATTACCATCACTAAGCCCCGTCAGGTTGACACATAATATTCACCTTCCCAGCAGAGCTGGGTTCTAGATCTGCCTTTGCCATGAGGACTTGATGGTTGTGTTTTCAACACCTGCCCCTAAGGGCTAAGTGGGGCTTGTCCTCAATGCGGAGCTGGTGCAGGGATGTGGAAAGCTCCAGTGAGGCAGCACACAGGGGCCCTGGTGAGAAATGGAGCTGCAAAGCGAAGGGATGTTGTAAGGCACCTTAGGCACCAGAAACAAGGGAGTGCACCTGAGAACTCAGGACTCCATTAACGCATCTGAGAAGATACTTCCTGTACATGAAGAGTGCAGGATCTTCCCAGGTAAAGTGGAGCCAGGAAGAAATAGGGGGACGAATTCCGGCCCCTAATGATCACACTTACACGCCTGCATAAGAACAAAGGAGATTTCTGTTACATACAAAATTATTTGAGAATTCATTATTTGATCAATCTGGAGATATTGTTGAAAAGTCAGGCTTGGCTATTTTTGGGTTTCCCTCAGAAATTTTGAAATATTTCATCTCTAAAGAAAAACTCTGCATAGCTAAAGAGGCTACGCTCCATGACCATCCCTGACTGGAGCACATTCTGACCTTCCTCCTTTGCCCCCTCCCCTTCCTTTATCTGGGCCTCCCTCAAGGACACCCCTGGTCTCACCTCTGCAGTGTCTGGCTCTCCAAATGCTGCCAGAGTGCTCTGTAAGGAGCCAGGACTGCTTGCATTGGACAGGTGTCCCCCAAAACCAAAAGCAACCCGAGGCTCAAGGAACTGAAACCTTGCCGGTGGAATTTCAGACACGGTAACAGCCGGGACGGATCCTGGCACTCCACCCACGAAGCTCAGTCCCTGCTTCCCCATCGAGCAGACACGAAGCCATTTTGCTGCTTCTTCGGATTCGCTGTCCTTGTGGCTGTCTCAGAGAGCCAGTCATCTCGGTGTAGCGCTGAGCACACCCACATGGCCTGTGGACGCTGGGACTTCGCTGGGAAGCCTTCCTTGGGTTTGCTTTCAGATCTCAGTGACCCAAAACTGTTTCTTCCTGCTTTGCGTTCTCTAACACATTTGCCGAAGGGTGACAGTTACAGCCACTTGCCCTGGTCTTGCTTCCTCTTGGTGTTTCGAATCTTTGACTAGAATCCAGAGTTCTAGGAACCCAATTCCACCTTTTTCTCCCAAAAAATGAAATTTTTTTTTTCCCCAAATAAAAAATTTCTCTCCTGCCTACAAAATATATGTTCATTAAATAAAAAATATATAATACAGGAGACTATACGGGGGAAAGTAAGAGAGATATTCATTGATAACATTTTGAGGTATGATTTTCCATATTTTCACAAAATTATGACAGTAGTTACCTATTGTTATATAAAAAATTATTCCAAAGTTTAGTGACTTAAAACAGTGTTCATTTTTTCACAATTCTGTGTGTCAGGAATTTGAGGGTGGGTTAGCCGGGTGCTTCCCTCTCAGCATTTCTTATGAAGCTACCGTCACAGTGCAGTCACTAAAGTCTCCACTGGGCCAGCCATGTGCTTGCAAGATGGCGCACTCACATGCCGGGCCTGGTGCTGGTAAGAGGCCTTGGTTCCTGTCCGCACAGCTACTTGAGTCATGCTAAGCAGGCAGCTAGCTTCCTTCACAGAGTGACAGGAAGGCAATCGAGAAGCCATACTTTGCCTCAGAAGTCATGGTCTATCATTTATGCACATCTAGTTGGTTATATCTGTCTGCTTGACCCAATACCCTAGCCAATTTATGGGGAGCATGAGAACCCAGAGATGAGGCTCTGCCACAAATATGTCTACCAAAGGTTACGCGATATTATGGCTGCTGCAGATTGCATTCGCTTATAATCCTGGAATCACTTCCATGTTGGTACTGGCTTACACCTCCATTTTTAGTGGTTGCATAATATTCTATCATATGGATATACCAAAATTAACTTAATTCTATAATTTTGAACGCAATTATTAATCATCTGTTTATCATATGACTAGCACTGTGCTGAATATTATGCCCTCAAAATAAGTTTAAAGGAAGGAAATACTAGTACTCAAGGTAATTCATTCCACTTATACATCAGCCTACAAAGCGACTGCAGAAAATTCTCAGACAGTTGGCCTCGGTAATGATCACTTTTTAAAAAGCTCAAGGTGGATTTTTAAAAAAATCATCTTCAGTTAAAGTTTTCAAATTAATTTTGGAATGTTAACAAGAGCTTACGGCAAACTAACCTAAATATGCAAAGGTTCTTGTTTTCTGTTTTGGGGTGACAATTAATGAGGGAATTTTCATTAACTATTCATTTGGAGATGTTGTTGGATCTAATTTGAGTCTTTTTTTCTTTCATTGCAAATGTTTGTCTAAGAGGTAGCTTTTCCCAGTGGTTTGCCTATTTGCCGTGACATTCTAGATCTTTCTGCACAGATTGAAAATATCAAGGTATGGAATCCGATTGTTCACAGAAGTACTCCTTGGGTACTCCTGCCGCTGTGAGAGGCTTGTCTTGCTGTTGAGATAGTAAAGTAGGCAGAAGTTTTGACTTAGACACACTCTGAATTTATTATAGACCCAATGAACTTGTTTTCTGTCAACTAAAAACTGTACAGAGGATGTTCAAACTTCAGTCACCACGTATATTCTCAAGGAGTATTTTCACACACGAGGTCAAAGAAGGAAAACTGGTGTTGCTGTCATTCTGCTACCATATTTACTCATCAATTTAACATTCTACCAAGTGGATCTAGGTTGATTTAAGAAACTGTAAATAAATATTGATATATCATAACAGAAGCTATTACTCACATTCTGAGCAAACCACTGATTCTAATTTATTCACTATTTTGCTGTGGCATCAATCCATGGAGAAAATTAGATTTTTACATATCATAGCAAATCAAAAAGCCAAAATGTCAACTTCATCTATCAGGCAATTACTTGTGGTGTTTATTTTGGGTGGAATTTTCTGCACATATTTACTTAGGAAGCTGCATGGGTCCTCCAAAATAAATAAGGACTATAATTCTTGCCAAAAAAATCCACAGTTCCGGAGAACTGCTCATCAATTTCTGGTGGCATTAATGAGGAAAGGCTGGAGACAGTCATTCATACTGTCTTTATGGTAAGAGTAACCTACAGGCAAATCAAGATTAAGGACAAGGGCAAGACAAATGGTTTGGAAGGCTATGTCTTTTTTAATCAATCATTGTGGAATTTGCATTTGGGAATTTGCATTTCCCTGAAGTTCTCCTGGAGCACCAGGACCTTCAAGGAAAGGTGAGAATTGGTTGGAAAGACAGCCGTGAGACTTCTCAGGTGACAATGGCCTCTTTATGGATGTAGAAGGGTTTTATGTTCTCATACCAGCAGGGAGTTTTTTTGGAGTGCGTGGGACAGTTCTTTGTGATGGGATGGTCCTGAGTCCATGGGGGTGTTTAGCGGCTTTCCTGGCACTTTCTTCCCTGTTATGACAGCCAAGAATATCTCCAGGTTGGTGGGGTTGGTGCTAAGTTGCTTCTAGTTGAGACCTCATGCCATAGAAGGATTCATTTCTCTCTTAAAGACATATTTCCCCTATAATGGCTCTACCTTGTGTTTTATCTTTTAGGTGACATCAAGGCAGGGCCCACCCTCCAGTTGAAAAACATATCATAGTCCTGTGATTTCCCCCAAGAGGTGTGTTTTTTATTTTGCTGCTACTGGTTTCTCTAGGCAGAGGTCAATCTCAGAGAGCCAGCCAAGAGGACAGTGCTTAGGCAAGGTCAAGCTGGGTCCCTTTGGGTGAGTATTGCTCAATTAGCCATAGAGCAACACCTGTGCCCATTTTTCTCTCTGAGGCTTCATCTTCAAAAATACATTTATAACCTTAAATAAAAGATGCCTTCTGCCTTTCCAGTATGCAAAAAAAAAAAAGACACTTAGAATTTTCCAAGGATGCTGCTGCTCTGCGACCTTCAGGGAGAGAAGTTAAAATAATGTTAGCAGGGGCAAAGATTAGTTTTCTTCCTAAACAATATGAAATAATTGAAAAGAGACCAAAGGTTTATTGTCTCCCTCTGGGAATACAGATTTCTTTTTCATCTGCTCAGATTGCTGTTTACCTTTCTTTGACCAGCAAGCCGAGTTTCCTAAAAGCTGGGGGGCAGGGGCGGGTATTGAGTTATTGTAATGTAGCTTTAAGGATTGAAACAGTAGCTCAGCAACCTGGGGCTTGTCTTACACACCAGAGGCCCTAAGTTTGATCCCCAGCACCACAAAATAAAACAAACCAAAATGTTCCTTTCTGTTGACCTACAAGATAGGCTTAATTTGATAACTTTTTATGATATCTTTACCTTGTATTTGACCCTATCGAGATAGAAATCATCTTAAAGGAGGGACACTGAATGTAACTGGATTTTAATGTGGAAATCTTTTATCCCTCAGCCATGGTCGCCCAGCTGGGTCTTGTCCTGCCCTCACTCCTGATTCTCGCTGGCTCCCATTGACTGCTCAGATGCCTGTAGAAGGCTCATCCGTACCACTCTGGCAGGCACTGGAGACATCACCTTCCACAGACTGTTCTGAGAGCAGCAGGAGGGTTGGGCCGTGCAGGCTCCCTGCATCCCAAGGGAGACCTTCCCACCAGCTTGTTCCCTGTGCCGCTCGCCTTGGGTGGGTGGACCTGCTGCACCAGGAGGGGCAGATTTCCTTCCACTTGTCCTGGAGATTTTCATCCAGCCTCCGTCTTGTCCCACCCCTCTGCCATGTTTGCATTAGCGAAAAAGGAAGGAAAATTTCCTTCTAGATTTTGTCTTCTGATCTAGCCAGAGAGTGGACAAATAAATAACAAAGTGAAAAGGAAATACATACTTGCTTTTACTTAAAAAATATTGGTATTTTAAGCTTTTGTCCCAGGAAATACTCAGATGTCAGTGGAAGAGCAGTGGCGTGCAGTGGGAAGCCTGCAAGGAGGGTTTCTGCTCTTGGCCTTGGGTTTTCGTTGCAGAGGAGGCTGGGGCAGTTCTGAAGTCCCTGGAAGTGAGGAGAAGCCAAGGAAATCTAAGGCATTAACCCCCCTGGAAAGACTGTGGATTGGCGTTCTCTAAAGTGACTGTCTATCAGAGAAACTCAGAAAGTGGAAGAGTTTGGTTGGCAGTTACATCCCCCTAGAGCCCCCAGGTAGACCCTTAGGAGAAGAAACAAGGCCACCCTCCCAGAAATCTCTGCATGAGATAGAAATCATCTTAAAGGAGGGACACTGAATGTACAATGATGTCACACTTGCCGGGCAAGTGTGTTTGTCAGCTGTGCCTCTGAATGGTTTCTTTGGTTAGAAAAAAAACTGTGCAAATGAACATTTCCTTTTGCCAGAGCTGCCAGGAAACGCAAATCTTAAATCAGTCCCCAGCTACGGTAAGGTTACCATCCTGGGGGGCGGGGGGCGGGGCTGAGGCAGGGACCGGCTGTAAGGCTTCCCCCAGATCATCTCAGCACTGCTTTTGTTCTTGCTTGTGAGACTCCTGGAAGTCGCAGATCGGAATCTAAGGCTAGAAAGGCAGCCTAAAGGAGAACTTGAAGGTTAGTGTCCCGCAGGGGTTCTGTGTGAGAGGACAGCAGCTCCATCATAGCCGCAGACTGTCCGCCTAGCCCACCCAGGCAGGCCCCCTAAAGTGATGGTCCATGGCAATGTTCTGCCCCTTTGTTACTTGGGGCTGTCCTGAGAGACAGAACACGTTTACAGATGACAGAAAGGTAGGCTGACAGACTGAGGGGCAGATAGACCATAGCTAGCTAGCTGGTTAGGTAGATAAAGATCTACCCTGAGATACTGGATCATAGAACCGTGGAGGTCAGAAAAGCCTCACAGTCTGCCCTCTGCAAGATGGAGACCCAAGAAAGGTCAGAGGCCTGAGAGGCAGGCAGCCGACGGCCCAGATCATAGTCTGAACCTGCAGGCTGAGACCAGGAAGAACCAAAGGCCCAGCCAAAGCAGTCAGGCGGAGAGGCAGCAAAATGCACATGCTCTTCCTTCACCTTTCAGGCCTCCTGTGAATTAGACAGGGCCTGCCCACCCACCCTCAGTGGGGAGGGTGATCTGCTTTCTTCCACCCCTCTGCCACATTCTCCTCCAGATGCTAATCTCCTCCAGAAATATCCTCACAGACACACCCAGAATCGAAGTTCTCCAGATACCCGGGCATCCCAAGATCCAGCCAAGTTGACACAGAAAATTAACTACCACAACCACTTTCATTGACGTTATAGAGAACATTTTTTTATATTTTTATAGTTTCTCTCTCTCTCTCTCTCTCTCTCTTTCTTTCTTTTTCCTTCCTTCCTTCCTTCCCTTCTCCTTCTCTTTCTCTTCCTCATTCCCCTTCTTTTTTTTTGTCTTTTTGAGACAAGGTCTGGTTGTACAATCCAGGCTGGCCTTTAACTCACTTTGTAGCCCAGGCTGGCCTAGAATATGAGGTGATCCTCAGCCTCCCAAGTGCTGGGATTACAAGTGTGTGTCACCACGCCCAGCTTTTTCTTTTCCCTGCTTCCTTCAAAGAGCATAGTATGTGCTGTGTGTCTACAAAGTGGCAGGCATTGCACAGCACCTGGGGCTTGAGACCAAGCATAATGAGGTGGGGGCAGAGGCTTCCCTGAGGAAGCAATGACTGAATGTCTAAAGGAAGGGAAGTTTGTCTCTGATGAAGAAAAATTACCTAGCACTTCCTAACTATGAAGTATTCCTCGTGCATGCTTATACTTAGTCCTCACTCGCAATTTAATGCATATTTGTTCAGCTTCAATCACATGTCAGAGGAGGAGTGGCATCTGGACCTCCTCTGAGAAGGAACAAAGGCTAAGATGTCCTGTACAGTCTCAGTAATAAGTAGTTTATAGGGACCAAGATTCTGACATCTCTACAAATGTCTTGGTGGCACTGTGGCTAACACTGTCCCAGTGACCCTTACTTTAGATACTTCGGGACAGCATTCACCCATTTATTGATTCAGCATTGTTGAAGATTAGTTCTAGGAAAGTCCTACCCTTTTATCTTACGCAGGGAACCCAAATCATGGCATCACTTTGAAAATACGCTACAGTTCAAACACATCACCAAACCAGTCCCTTTTCTCAGCCTGCCCAAGTGAAAGACTTTTTATTGCACACTGCATAGATCCAAGTTCAAACATCCCCCCAGCTCAATTTTGGGGTCAAATTGTACAATATGAGTGATTTGTGAGTCAAGGGTCACTTCTGTCCACCAAACCAGCACTGTGGAGGAGCATGAGGGGCCCATGATGTTGCCACAGCAGAAGGTTCCAGAACAGAGAGTCTGGCTCCATGGCCACTCCACTGGGACAAAGGGAACAGTGTTCCTCTGGCAGATAGAGCCAGGTTCTTTTCCAATACAAACCTCACACCTCTATCCAAAGGGAAAGATACATGTGGGAGTCAAAGAAATCAGAGACAGGATAGTTTTTCTGACTAAGTATCCTGGATGCCTTAGGTGTGGGCCTATCTTCTTCTCAGCTCCTTCTAGATAGACGTTCCTAACTGCACTCACCAGCCTGAGACAGCACCTAAACCAGGTCAAGTCAAGGAGGAGTCTCCTCGCTGGAGGGGTGAAGATGACAGAGCCCCGGAAACTGTTGTGAGCATGGCCACTGGCAATGCCAGCTTCTGAGGAGTTTCACAGTCCTTCCAGGCACACAGCCTAGGTAGAATGTAGTAGAAAATGCCCACCCACCCCCAGCCAGTATAGTTCAGTTTCTCAGCTGCCCAGGTAACAGTTCCTGTCCCAGTTCTAGTTGCTCCTGTGTCTTAGAAATAGGTGCTCACTGTGACACACAGCTGGTCACTGTGATGCACATTGCATAAACCAACCCCCAACTGACAGCCATTCTGCCTCTGTGCTTCCTGCTTGATTATCTCATATAAGCCCTAGACCACCAGAGACCGGGACCTGATACTCTGGGAGTGATCCTGATCAGTGCCCGTCGACGTAAATAAATCTGCCTCCAGATCGTGGATGTCGTTTTGGTGCTTCTGCTCACTGTCTGCAGTTTGGAAAAGGAATTCACACCATTTCCCAGCAAACTCCCAAGCTGCTATTCCCAGGAGACTTCTTGAGAAGGACCCACTGCCTCCAACTGGACTGCTCTGGGGTCAGAAACCCTTCCCTATTTCCAAGTCTGGGACCCACAGACATTCCACCATGTAGACACAGAGGGTAAGTGCCTCACAAACCAAGCTTGGCTCAGTGGGGCCACCTACCTAGAAACATTTTTCTCTGGCCCTTCTTAGGCTGAGCATGTACAATTACTCGATACTTTTAAAATTTTTTTTATTTTTTTTATTTTGGTTTTTCTCCGGTACCGGGAACTGAACTCATGACCTTGCGCTTCCCAGGCAGGCGCTTTGCTGCTAAGCTAAATCCCCAGCCCCTCGATACTTTTTTTAGTTGAGCTGAATTTGATTCACTGACGTTCATTGCCTTATTCCGGGGGTGGGGAAAAAGCCAGAACCCAGAGATGACCTAGTTATTCAAGATGACCTTAGCTATTCAAGTGATTTACTAGACAGGCTTATGGGATCAGAGCTGGAAGAATCCCAGTGGCCATCTACTGGGTCAGCAGTAGAAGAACCCAAGATGGCACCCTGGAGTGCAAAGGGATCCAGTGGCAGTCAAAGGACGAAGGCCTAGAAACCCACTGCAGCCATCAGGTAAATCTGTGCTGTAGAATTTGCTTTACTAATTTTTCTATCTATGCTAATCAGGGATATTTAATTCTAATTTTCTTTTTTGTATGTGTGGTGTCCTTGTCAGCTTTTGTTTTCAGGGAGGAGCCCTGGGTAATCATGACTATGGAGGAACAAGAAAACAGCCTGTTACTAGACACAGGTGCAAGTCTCTCGGTCCTTCTTTTCAATCCTGGCCTTCCTTCCAGCCATCACACCTCAGTGAAAGGAGTCACTGATGAGGAGATAATCTGCTATTTTTGACAACCCTTAGGCTGTAACTACTTGTTAGATCTTTTTTGTGTATCTCTGTCTTCCTAAAAAACCACTTTGAAGATACCACCATGTATTACAGCAGCCATTGATATTTTCCGACTAATCTGTCCATAACTCTGTAATGTTTGTATTGCTCCTATGCTATTTCATAAATGGTTGTATGTTTATTACTATGTGTTTCTTACAACAACCATTGAGAATAGTCAATGATTATTCAGTTGGTCACTCATGTATAGCTCTATTTATTTTCTTTAGAAACCATTTTGAAGATACCAAAGTATAGTACAACAAGCATTGATAAACTCCTACCACTTTTGTCTATAACTCACTATTATTTGTCTATTTGTTTTCCTGAGAAACTATTTTGTACATAACAATATGTAAAACAACAACCACTGATAATTTCCTACCACTTTATCTGTAATTCAGTAAGCTCCCCCTACTACTAAGTTATCCTTCTTTTACTCTTTAAAACAATAATAAAAAAAAAATGAGAGACACAAGAATACAAGGTTTGGGGTTGTGGCAAGGAGGGAACCCCTCAACAACCTATTCCTTCAGAGAACTTTGGTTACTGCAGCTCAACGGGTTACTGCCGTTGAATGTTTTTTTGTTTGTTTGTTTTTTTCTGGTATCGGGAATTGAACTCATGACCTTGTGCTTGCCAGGCAGGCCCTGTGCCCCTGAGCTAAAACCCCAGCCCCTGATTACTTTTAATTGACTGACACATGTCTTGGTAACACGAAGGCAGCTTCAAATCTTATGTCAGAAACATGACCAAAAACAGCTTTCCAAGCAGTTCAGTCAATTACTTGTGTCTTGCAAGATCCATGGTAGTATTATTCAAACTGCTGGTTCACAGTTTAATAACTGTACACTCTCAGAAAAGGAACAGAGCTTAGAAAACCTCAGTCCAATCCCTGTATTTAAAAAGGAGATGAACTTGACCGAGGCGGGTTACATGCTGCTCCAGGGTCACACAGTTAATTATTAGTCATTAAGTTTTAGTCCTACAAGCCAGGGTAATAGCCGTGTGGTATTCTTCTATACACTGAGTTAGATTTAGTCAATAATATTTGCCTTAAAATCGTAACACAGCAACAATATTGTCACAAACTTTTTTCCTGCCCTGCTGTTTGAGCTCAATGTTCTCTTTTCATTTAGAGGTTAAAGTTACATCTTAATTATGTCTGAGTACTCAGCACTTAGCGTCATGCTTGGCATGCACAATTACTCGATACTTTTTTTAGTTGAGCTGAATTTGATTCACTGACGTTCATTGCCTTATTCTCAGGAACTTTTGTCATATGTTGCATTTTGTAAAACAGAAGAATCATCAAATCATTCACTTGAGGAGAAGACAGAAGTTAATCCTTGCTCTCCAAGTAGGGATGCTAAAGTCCAGGGAAGGAAAACAAAGGATCCCAAAGATGACACGGGAACTTAAACTGGCTCCCAGACCCTTTCTTCCAGATTTCATAATTTATTTTTTGGTGAAAAGTATTAGAGTTTTCAGTAGTTAGGACAGATTATAGAATATCAGCTTTTTGAGGGGTACAAAAATCTAGAACATATCTGCGCTCCCGTGTGAAACATATGGCCAGCAAGTAGAATGATAAAAGTTTGTTTTTTTTTTTTTTTGGTACGGTGAATCGAACACATGACCTCAGGCTTGCCAGGCAAGCACTTACGCCGCTGAGCTATATCCCTGGCCCAAAAAGTCTTTACTAACGGCCAAATGAGTAAGTGGCAAATGATTTCTGGGCAGAATATTCCAATGAGCATGGATTTGGGCTATTTTGAAAATATCCCATTAGTAAGAAAAACTGATGCTGGCAGAGGTGATGAAATCGAAGGTGTAAGAAGGGAAGATAATTTGGGACACAGAGTTAGACTGTTGTCCAAATCAACTGCTCTATGGCTCTGCCCTTTAATCAATGATAACAGTCATAGCCAGACCCCTGCCCACTCCCTGCTAACTCACAATCCGGAAGAACTGAGTGCTACCACAGGATCAACGAAGGTCAGCCTCTCCCTGGAAGGGGAAACCCCACCACCACCACCATGTCTGGCTGCATGTGGCTAGAGCATCCCTCCTAACACAAAGGACCGGTCATTAATCCTTCCCGAGTGTAAGGTCAAACAGAGGCTGCCAGCAACGCTCCACTGGTTTTATTCAAGTTCTTGATGGCTGTGACCCTAAAACTCTCTTCACGCTACCAGTGTCTAGTGGAGAAGCCACGGCGAAGGTGGTTCTAGAAGCCACTTGGTCAATGGCACCGCACCCGCAGGAAGTCAGACCACTCACTGGGGAGGGGTTTGAGTCAGCTCCGGCTACAAAGCCCCACCAGCAGAAGGCTTCAACTACAGAGATGCATTTTCTCATGACTCTGGAGGCTGCGTGTCCAGGATGAAGAGGTCAACAGACTTGACTTCTCCGAGGTTTCTCTCCAGGACTTGTAGACAAGCAGAGCTCTGTGTCCTCCTGTGACCTTTATTTTCTGTTTGGGAATTTCTGAGGTCTCTTTCACTTCTTGAATGACACCAGTCCTGTTGGATTTGGTCCCAATCCTATGATCCCATTTAACCTTAATTATCTTAATTACCCCCTAGCCTCTAAATATAGGCACACTGAGGCTGGGGCTTCGAACTATCATCTAATCCAGCCCATAACAAAGGGAAGTCAGCCTCTCCTCTTTCCAGTTATCGGTGTTTCTTCTTACTACTACTTCATTTTTGTTGGTATTTTTCTCAAAAAAAAAAATCTGCTACTAATTTGGAAAGGAACGTGAAAAATCATGAATTCTTAAATTATGAAAATGGCAGTTAAAGGGAGGAAGGAGTGAAAAGAAAAGGTCACCTTGCCAGCAGGAGCAAGAGTGTTCCTGCGTTACGCTCTGCACGGTAGAAGGCACAAACAAACACGCACACAGAGGAGAAGAAGCCAGGCTCCCAAGTTCTCTCACCGAAGTGCCGGGTTGGCTCCCAGGCTGTTGAGGGCACGGCTTGTCTGCCTGATTTACACAGGTACAGAGAGAACGGTCTGGAGGCTGCGGGCTCGCTCAGCCAAACACCCATGTGTGCATGAAATTAGAATGTCAACATTTGATTCATGTTGCCAAGCTGTGACTGTGAAACAAATTATGTCAGTGGGTGGCAACTGCAATATTAGCCTAAGCAGATAACATTTAACTTGAAAGAGGGCCCGTTCTTCCAGCCCCCTCTCTTTTATTAGTTTAATATCAGCATTGCTGGACATAGAAGAGATAACATTTTGAGGAAGAGTGAGACGCTTTATGTGGAGGTGTAGGTTCTTTAGGACAGGACACACTGCCCTGAAGGGATGTTTACTCCTGACCATGACGTTGAAATCTAGCAGTTAGGTGTGAGTGATATTGGTTTTTACAACTGCCACCCACTCAGTGGAGTTCAAAGTGGATGGCTGTGCCGTTTCTGAGAGAATCCCAACTACAATTAAAAAAAAACTGTGTCTTCCAGAAGGAACTCTTCTTGCCGGGGAGAAGCTAGGGACTTTGTTCTTAAACGCCTCTCAGAGTAACGGAATCTGGCAAAAACTTTGCAGGAGATAGTGAACAAGGCCTTCCAACTTATTTCTTGGGCTTTCACAAAGTAGTTTTACCAGAGTTGCATTTGAGGTTTGAGTTGAAATCTGTTTTTTTTTTTTTTTTTTTTTCTACTCAATGAACTAATGCTTGTGCGATTTAAAAGCAATTTCAAATTTACACGTGGCTGGAAATTTGTCAAGGAATTTCCCACAAGAAGTGGGGGCATTGTTGCTGTGTTCCTCTTTAAGACTTTCTCAGTGAAGCAACATCAACTTGCCCCACAAGAGAATAATTTTCCCATGAAATGAGGCACACATCTATCTACATTTGAAGCCCACTTTTTAAAAAAAAACTAGCAATACAGCAAAATCCATTTAAAGTTTTATTCCATTACAAACATCCATGTAGTTAAAGTTAATGCTGTGAGAAATCCAACTTGTAGCAGTGAAATGTTTATAGAAGCAGCAAACCAGGCTGGGACAATTGGCCACAGGATTGATGCACAGAGGGATTGGTGGGAGATGCTGAGGAGGAAAAGGTGTGGAAGAGATCGATATCGCTTCCAAACCTGCCGATTAACTTTAATTCCTGACGACGATGGTACTCTCGCACTTCCTCCTGGTTACATGCCAATCCCTATTTAGAACCACGCTCTGTGGAATGGCCCTTTTTCATGGGTGATTTTCATCTCATCATGTACACGTCTGTGTATAAAACTTTAATTTTTCATTTTTCTTCATGTTAAGCATAAAGGCCCAAAACCTTTATCAGGGAGAAAGATGAATAGAATTTAGTTCCTTTGAATAGATTTCCTATTTGATGAAGAGGGCTGAGGGGAGATGCGACTTGGAAGTTACCACATGACTTTTTGGCACTACTGTTTTTATTCCAGCTCCCTTACCCCAGACAAAGCAATGGCAAAATAATGTAATTAGCTAATTCTGAAACAGTGGGCCTGACCAGCTAGTGCATATTTCTCAGGACGTATTAATAGAGCGTTCTCCTTTTCCTGCCTGGATATATGTGATGGAAACTCACAGAGGAGCACAGCAGATTGTTTTTGAAACTAGTAGTTGTAGAGGCTAGCCACAAAATTTCTGCTTCCCCCCTGCTATGTTTTGTTCACAGTTGCGATTTTACGTACATGTTGAAGTCCCTTAGCTGCAAGGCCCTCATTGTCTGCGACGTTTGTGAAAAGGCTCCCCCCGTGGATGGTCTCTGAAACGGATCATTGTATGGCCGGGGCCCAAGGTAAGTGCTTGTTTGACTCACTAGTCCGGTCTATTGCTTCAGCCATGCCTACTGATGCAGAAAGCAGGGCCACCCTTCCCTCTCAGCACGCATCTCCACTTGGAAATTTCATTCATTCTGAAAACGCTCCATGGCTAGGCCATATTTTCTGTTCATTCACATGATGTCAGAGCCTGCCACCCATTCTAAAGCCTAACCTCTCTCAGCCAAGGAACGTATCCTGCCACTGATTTCAACAGTCTGCATAACCGAAGGGAATCATTTCTCTTCACGGGACAATTGCAGGCTTGTGACTTCTCTATCCTTTGGAAGCCATAGAAGGAACTTTGCCTGATGGTCCGCAGTTAACTGTCAAATGCATTTAATGCTTTTTCAGGAGGGTTAAAACCGCTCTTATCACACCACGTGGGGAGAGTAAATAGGGGGTTCTCTGTCACGTAGGGAATTAACTGCATTCCTTCAGCCACAGATGTAAAAATCTGAGTCAGTGAATGGAATAAACATTATTTTGCTGTAAACAGATGATCAGCAAGAGAGGACTGACCGTCTGGTCACCCAGGGGGGTTTATTCGGTTAACACTTCCATCCCTTAAAGACAATGGTGTACAATCAATGCATATAGGGCCTTTCAGCCCCGTTGCTAAGCGATACACAGTGTCAACAGAAAAATGCCGGATGTACAGAGGACAGCCCCAGGCCCAAGAGAGATCAACACCCTCTGATGATATTTTAAACTTAATTCAGTTCCCGATGAAGATTGTGACAGGTTCCGTGGGCAGAGCAGAAAAGATGTTTGCACTTCAAAATCTGACTTCGCAAAGTTGCTCTGCTGTGTGCAGAGAGTATTTAATTTGGTAACAAGTACATCATGGCCCAAACAGCAGTTGGTTCAAATAGGAAAAGGCACCCAGCAGGGGCATCCTGAATATTCATTTCTTGAAGGGCGCAGCAGTCATCTTACAATCTCGGCTTGAGTATCAGAGCTGATCGTTTGTCTCAGATTGCATGTGCATTCTCTCATTTTTTCATCTCTAAAATCTATTTTAGGAGCAGCCCCCGAAGCCATTTCCAACAGCTTCTTCACAAATTCTAAAGAAAGGAAAGAAACTTGAATAGGATCACATCACCCCATACAACCATGAAAACCTGTTTTGTGGGGCATTCTTGAAACCAGCCCAGAGGCTCTTAAGAGTTTTTGTACTTATTTACCCATTTCTTTCTTCCCCTTTTCCCTCTCTCAGTGGATTTTTATATTCAAATGCAAAAGATTTCCATGTGCACTAAAGATCCGTTTATGTATTGGTTTAGAAGATCATGCCACAATATTGAGAAATACGGCTTTTTCATAAACAGATGTTTACAAATTCAGCCTTTGTACCAAGGAGAGCACACTCTTCACAAAGAGGCTGCTTTCCATATTTGAAGGCAAGAACACTTTGGAAAAAAAAAAACCCACAGCTCTAAAGTCCAGGAAGCATTAACCTCAGATGGTGCTCCTCACAGCCACTCCCAAAGAGTCGCTTTAGAAAACCTGCGAAATATTTTCCTAACAAGATGCTGGTCGGCCCTGCATCCCCTGGGCTGGTGTTGACAATAAACACTTGGCCGCGCTGGCTCAGACAGTTGTGTAGACAGGAGGCGACAAGGGACATAATCAATTTACTCAGTCCAGGAAGCACTGTTTCCATAGCCCAACACAAGCTTTTTAAGGGCCCGGTCATTTTCAGTGAGCCAGGTTTTGTTCCTCAGGAGTTTGGTCTGTTTATTAAACCAATAACCGCCCAAGTGCGTCTCGTGTAGCAGGCCAAAAACTCCCAAGGCAGGGTATGTTAACGCCGACTGCAAAGAGGGTGGGCAGCGGGGCTGGCTTCTTGATGTTTTTCTTCCTGTCTCATCCCACGAAGCTAATTTTATAGGGTTGTTCCTGTCATGTTTAAGTTGGAGGGAGGGAGGGGTGAATGAAGGCAGATAAAACCACACAAAAGCATTCCCGGGCCTTGTTTCCTTGCTGCTCATGGTGGTTTTCTCTCACAGAGGCATGAAAGAATTGCAGGGCGGTGAAGAAGCTGCTAGCAGAAACCACCAGTATGTGACAGCCATAACCACACCAGACGCCTGCCGCAGCCCTGCAACAGGTGCCCTCCCCGGCGGCAGCCTGCAGCGACACCTATGCGAACCTTCCCTGCGTCCTCCCAGGTGGGAAATTGGTTTTGGAGCCTGGGCCACAGTATGAGAGCGCAAATGAGGAAGCTCTGCAGAGGCTGTGGGTGTGAACAGATTAACAGCCATTTGGAATAATGATCACTCCAGCTCCTTTTCAAACCTCTCTCACCTTGGAGCAAGAACAACTGACATGGAGTGACGGACAGGAGAGGAATTTTACTTGTAGAAAGCAGTCCTGGCGCCACAAATACTTACTTATTAAAAGCGAGAAAATGCTAATAGAACTGTGAACTAAGATGTATCACTTCTCTACAAGTACGAAAAAGTACGAGTAGGCCATAAAATCTTTCAATTCCTGATACAGTTGGTTAGCGCTGACTCTTTGCATTTTTTCTAATAACCAAGTTTCTTTTCCTGTCTTGTCTGAGCTGACCCAAACCACTGCAGAGAAGTCAGTGGCCAGCTTCTCTCATGCTTAGTTCCAGGGCAATTGATGAGTACTGTCAGGGGTGTTAGCAGGAATATTACACTCTTTCCCTAAAAATAAGGGAGTATTGCGATTAGCCCCGGAACAAGAGAACAGTGACAGCGGGTAAGGTGAGGAGAGGCTGACGGGGGTTGGCATTTAATCTCTAGTTTTCAGGGCTGATTATTTTCCTGCTAGGTCTTATTTTTGGGGAGACATAGTTTGGGTAATGATAAATCCCCAACATGGGGTTTGTTTGTGACTGCCAAAATGCTTTGCATGCAAAACTGTTTTCTGCATGATCGTTTGCGACAAAAACATATTTATCATTCTCTGTTTAACCCCTAAAAGATGCTGCTCATCTCCCATTTGCAGGGGAGGGTGTGTTTTCTGCCTTGCCCTCCTGGCGGGAAGTGTTTTGAGCTAAATTTTTCACACCGTTTCTCCTATCCCTCTTGTGACCAGCAGGCCACACCGACAAGCAGCCTGTGTATGCAAAGATGTCTACAGCAACAGTAGGGGAGCAACAGTAACTGGGGTGCACTACAGGAAAGCGTGATTTCAAAAGCTCTGCCAGCGTGGACAGCAGACATGACCAGGAGGCTCCTGTGCTTAAGTCTGCAGTGTCAGGAGGTAGAGCACTCGCTAGAGTGCCACTGGGCTGGGGATTTAGCTCAGAGGCACAGCGCCTGTCTGGCAGGCATAACATTGTGAGTTCGATTCCTGGTACCGGGAAAAAAACAAAACAACAACAAAAAGGCTAGAATCCAGCTAGAGCATGCCACTGAGCAGTGTAATCAAACCCATCAATGTTAGATGTGTTTACGGAAATGTAGAGGGATGAACATATTTTAATTAAACCATGAAGCTAAGCCAGACTATCTCTTTTCAAAAATTGCCACTATGGGTTGAGCATCTTTCACACAAATGTCTGAACCCTAAATGCTTCAAAATCTGAAATTTTCTGAATGCTGGCAAGTGGCAAATTCTACTCCTGTGACCGGCCGCAGTCAAAGCAGACATGCCAAAAATACTGTATAAAATTACCTTCAATCAAAAAAAAAAAAAAAAAAGTAAAACAAAACTATCCATTAAGGGGCTGAGGGTATAGCTCAGCAGCACAAGACCCTACCTGGCAAGCTTGAGGTCATGAGTTTGATTCCTGGTGCCAAAAAACCCCACAAAGAACAAAATTACTTTCAAGGCTGTATATAAGGTGTATGTGAAATAGAAGCGAATTTCATGTTTAGGCTTGGACCTCCTCTCCAAGACATATTATCATACACATGCAAATATTCTAAAATCTGAAACCTGGAACACTTCCGGTCCCAAACATTTCGAACCCTCAACCTTTACTCTTTGCTCTTTGTTTGATCAGCTTTACCTTACGTAAGATCATTGTTAGGATTCCCAGCCCTGGCTGTCCATGCATCAGAATCACCTGGGAACTTCAGAAACACGACAGATGCTTGGATTCACCCCTAAAATTCTTCTTTTAACTGGTTGGGGTGGAACCCAAGCAACTCTGCTAATACTCCCCAAGGGAGCCAGCACACCGGGGGACAGTTGTTGATATGGGGAAATGGAAGTGGGAGAAACCCTCCATTAATTTCTATTTTTCTGTGAATGGAGAAATAAAGGTCATTATTCAACATCAGTAGTAAAGCATCTTTATTTAGCCCTGGGTCAGGATAGTCTATAGGACTCCACTCTGACTTAAAGTCTCCACTCTGATTGGAAAGAGAACCCCCCAAATGGGAGACAGGAGTTGCTTATATTCTAAGTGCCCCATGACAGTGTCAAAATGCTGGAGAAATGTGGAGGGCATCTAGGAGGGCTTCCTGGAAGAGCTGTGCTGGAGATATAGCTCAGCAGCACACGTGCCTGCCTGGCAAGTGCAAGGTCCTGAGTTTGATTCCCAGTACCCACCCCCCAAAATAAATAAAATGAAAGAGCTGTTTCTTGGGATAAGCTTGGAGGTGAAAGATTTCTAGGGAGCCATTTTGGTTGAGGGGAAGGGTGCTCTTTCCAATGCCCAGGGCCCTTTTGATGGAAAGGAGAAAGAATATTTCTCTTCTTTTTCTCTTTAACATGCTTTTCTTCTGCTTTCAGAATAGGAAAGGATAGAAAAGCTGACACTGACTGTTTATCATGTGCAAGACATTAGAAGAGCATTTCCCTTGAACCCTTTGCACTGAAGTCCGTTCTTCATAATATCTTTATGAAGTAGGTTTCTGGAGTTACTCCCATTTTACAGGGGAGGAAACTGAGGATCAGAGAGGCGAAATAACTCAGTCAAGATCACACAGTCGGGCAATGGTCAGGGTCTTTGCTCCTCTCCCTGCTGCCTCCTTTTGAAGAACCTTTGGCTAAGGCTGCCTCTTCTGTCAAACGTTGCTCCTCAGAAGCTGGTGGCTGGTGTACCAGGAACCAGCAGCTCCAGGGGCTGGAAGAGGCCCCTGGGCCGGGCCTCGCTCAGCCCAGGTCTTCAGAGCTGCAGCGAGAAGGCCCCGGTGCCCTCAGGCTCCACCTTTCCCTGACCCCTGGATTCCTTTGTACATAAAAATCACCTAGAGCCTGCTTCCGTTGGTAGAGGCCCAGGTCACACAGGTGTTTAAGGGGTAACACGCTAACGCGGCCACAGGGGTCTCTCACGGGAGACAAAGCGAGAGGGGCCACACAGACAAAATCAAGATCCCAGGGCTGTGTGGGGGAGCAGGGGAAGGAAGGGGAGGCTTCCTAGGCCTCCTGGAGGAGGCATCGCTTTACAGAGGCCTGAGCTGGAAGGAACTCCATAGACACAGGCTGTGGAGGGGAGACCCGGTAGTCAGCTCTGGAGCTGAGGGACGCCCAGTCTTTCCGGATTGTCTGTCCCTCCTTGCAGGCCTGTGGGCTGCAAAGGAAGCCCAGGAAGAACAAAGCAGGCGTTTTCTGTCAACTTCCAAAACTGCACCGGCCCCGCGCAGTGGGGGCGGGGACGGTCTGAGGTCGCTCGGGCAGAGTAGCCAATTTACAGCCGGGGCTCCTCTTGAGTCAATTAAAATGTTTTATTAGCAGGAATTTGAATCTCTTACCTTCATTAACATTTAACAGTAAATGGGAGAAAAAAGGTAAATAACATATTATCTGGCTTTTTAAAGGTCATTTCAGACTGAGCATTATAAACTGTGAGCCTGGGCCGGCGGGATGGCCCTTTGTGTGGAGTTCGCCGGGGAGGCACCGCCGCAGTTCTTCAGCTGCATGGTCCTCCAGGGGCAGGGAAGACCCCGCGGGCGGGTGAGGCGCTCAGAGGCGCATTAACTGCACCCTGCCCACGTGGGGCAGCGGAGGGAGGCAGGGGCTTTAGATCTCAGATGATAAATCCTCCAGGGTGTGCAGCCCCAGTAATTGCTCCCTTGATCCACACCTGCTTTTCAACGACCCTAGGCTAGTAGCTCGCAAAGATGAAATGACACACCTGACCGTTCCCCAAAGACAGGAGGCTCCCAGGGACCCCACGCACACCACCGTCCGGAGGCTGCAGAGGCCTCCGGGAAGCCGAGGTCACCGCCAGGCACTCTGGGAACATTCCGCGGCACTTCATTCCTGTTGTTATTGGAAGCCAGCGGCAGAACTGTGTTCTGAAGTGTACAGCCAGAAGTGACTTACAGGTGCCCAAGGAAATATTCCATCCCCATGGGCACTTGGGGACAAAACCGGAAGGGTGGAACCCTTGCAGCCTGGGGCCCTTGGAAAGGGAAGGGGAAGTCCAGATGCCACCCTAGCGGGGGAAAGATCTTCCCGAACTGCTGCTATGAAAATGAGTGGACCATGAAGGCGGAGACCCGGCCCTCCCGCAGCCGGGCTTCTGAGGGCCGCTCAGCCGGGGTGAAGAGCAAGCAGCAAGAAGGTGACGGTGCACCAGAGCTAGCGGCCCCGGCACACCCGAAGGACCAGTGTGGTCTTCCCAGCTCAGCAAGAGCGCTTGGTTAAACCCCCCATTTAGCCCTCTTCACCGTGAGGACGTTTGCCTTCACCCTATCTGAAAAAGCGGGAAGAAAGGAATTCACAGCAGAATAAACATTTCCCGATTTTAAATACATATTGCTACCTGGCCACTGTGAGGATGTTCCCGAGCACGACACAGCTATACAAATACGAAAACAAAATTAGAAGGAAACAACGAGAATAGTTACACACATAAATACAGATCCTAAATCCGGTTTCACTGCTAAAAGCCTCTGCTCTCGTTCTCTAAATGTCAGAGGCAGCTGCTTGCTGTCCCTCCACGCTACCTCAGTGAGCAGTACGGGGCACGGCCTTCCTACGGTCCCCGAGGGAAGGTGAGCATCACAGACTGCAGCCCGGCACTGGTGAGGACCTCCTCCAGTTTCACCGGACAACTTTATTTTGCATTTGGTTCAGCAAAGAAACGAGCAATGTTTCCTGGGAGGTGGATAAGCAAAGTTCTACATGCTCCCCCGGACTCCCCCAGCCTGGTTCCACTTCCTTGTCCTGCTGCAAAGTGTGTGCATCAAGAGCTTCTTGCCTACCCTGAAAAGCCTGGGGATTCGCTGAGCCAGAAAGATCCTCTGCCACCAAGGCTTAGGAGGCCAAGGTGGGAGGCAGAGAGGAGACCACCCACGCTCAGCCTCACACAGCGTGCCAACATTCAGTGTGGGGTGTGCTACATAGGAAATGCACGTAGTATCTGTGGCGTGTGTGCACACGTGTGTACACGTGTACGGAGCTCTGCACAGCAGACGTACATGCTCTCATCCAGAAAAGCTGTCATACTGGGCCTCTGCTCTGAAACAACCGTCCTTTACAAGAACGCATGGAGCAGGGCATGGTGGCGCGTCCCATGAAGACGAGCTATGCAGGAGACTGGGGCAAGATGGTCACAAGGTTGAGGCCAGGACGGGCAACTTAGCAAGGCCCTGCCTCAAATAAAACTATAAGGGCTGAGCGTGTAACTCAGTGCTCCGTGGGTTTAATACGCAGCACTGCAAAGGTAAACAGCACTCAGGCACCGTACTTTCACCTTCTTGAACGTCCTTATGAGCTGGATCTATAAGTGAGAGATGAATGCAAGAGATGAATGAGGCTGGGCTGGTAGAGCGAACACAAGTTTTTCCCCAGTCAGTTATACCAGCCCGCCCCGCCCCCTGCATGGCAATTAGGAAGTAAATAAATGAAATGACCATTGATCTCTACCAATGCCATGGCGCTCTCTTCCCCCTGTGGTCGAGTAACTCAAGGTATTCCTTGAAAGAAAGGGTTGGCGGGGAACCTTGGAGACACAGGTGCTCACCCCAGAGGGCTGTGGAGTGGAGACAGAGAGTGGGCTGCTGGTCTACAGCCCCAAATCTGTCCTGCGCAGTGCAGAAACACACAGCCTCAGGGGGAAGTGCAAACTCCCTCTGACTGGTGACGAAATCAAGGTGGCCATTGATGACTTTTTTTAGAGACGGTCACCTTCTGCCTTTGTGCAACCAGAGAAGCAATAGATTAAGATAGACAGGTACGTCAGTCTCTCACGCACAACCCTCTGCATTAACCAGGTCAGCGAAAGGCCCCTGGGTGTCCCTGTGCCTCTCTGCCTTCCTGTTCAGGAAGACACTGGGACTCCGAAGCAGCAGCCCATACCAATCATTTGCTGTCCTCCCGGCTTGGGCTTTCCTTCCCAGTACAGCGCCTGCACTCAGCAGGAAGCCGCAGTCCCTGCAAACGAGATGCTCTGATCCCGCCAGCACCAACACAGACCACTTTGTTGAGCTCTGATCTTGGTGCTTGTTGATTTACAGTGTGTCATTTCATTTAATTGCAACTGCACACTATGCATTGGATACTAAGGCCATTCTATAAGCGAGAAAGTCAAAGCGTTGAGTGGACATGCGAAGGGCTCGAGGCTTTGCACCTGCTGACTGACTCCGCGTCTGTAGTTCCGGCCACACCGCCATCACGCGGGTCTTCGCACATCTCAGTGGTGTCTCACCTAGGCGCCAGTTTCCCCTTCCGCAAAGAAGGCATGGTCGCAGGAGGTCCCTTTCAGAACCTAAGATGAGGATGGCAAGGTGGCTGAGCCCTCAGCAGAGGTGAGTGAAAGAAAGACCCACTGGGACAGACTTTCTGAAAACCCTGCCCACATTTCCAGGTGCAGATGACACACGAGGGTGTGACCCAGGAAGTTCACCTGCCAGAGGAAAGATACATCCAAGGGGAAGTGAAACCTCCTGAGAAAGAGTGATGGGATTCACGGCCACCTCCAGAGCACAGTGAGACACACAAACACACACACACATACATGGATGTACACACGTGCACGCATGTATGTGCACACGCATTCCGCTACTGTTCAGATCTGAAGTGTGCTCCAAAGGCCAGGAGGTGAAGGCTCGGTTACCAGCCTTCGGTATTAATGGGAAGTAGTGGATATTTAGGAGGTGGGGCCTCGCAACAGGAAGTGAGGTCTCTGGGGGCGTGGCCACGAAGGGATATTAGGACCCTGGCCGTGGGAGGCACTGGGAGCCTGGTGCGTTTGTCTTCCTCTCTTTGCTGCCTCAGTACAGGCCCAAAGGCCATGGGACCATAGACTGAGAACTCTGAAGGTGTAAACCATAGTGCCGCCTTTCCTTCTTATAAAGTGCTTATTTTGTCATGGATGGAAAGCTAACACACACACACACACACACACACGTACTTATAGTGTACGGTGAGAAGACGGGAAGTGTTACCTGTACAGACTTGCAAAGGGAATAAGAATGAGGAATAACAGGATAGAGAAGTGTGGTTCACTTCACCCTTTACTTCTGCATTAGAATTTCTGAACAAAGCGTCTGCCTGCTCACAAACAACCTGGGAAGAAGACTCCTGATAAAAATGATGAAATTCCCAAACCCGGCAAGTCGTGACTGCGGCAGGGGAACTGGCGAGAGGACGAGGAGATGAGCGCTCCGCTTGCTGGCAGGGGAGCGCTCCTCAGAAATTCCACAATTATGTGCTGTTGCTGCTCATCCATCGCCCGGAAGCCAGCCTGGCTCCCGCCTGCCCGCCCGCTGGGAGGGCAGGGCAGAGTCACGGGCTCACATGAAGGATGGCACCGTGCTGGACCCGCCAGCAGGCAGCAAACGGGGGAGGGGCAGTGTTGCAGGTCAGAGAGCTGCTAGGTTCAGGCTGCATGGAGTGAAAGGGTTTGCAGGAAGTAGAAACAACCCTCACCAACTCGGGCACGTCAGAAGCTGCTCATTTCAAGCCCAATTGTTTTATATATATAATATATAAAAAATATATAAAATATATTGTATTATATAATACATTATATGTAATACATTATATAATATATTATATATTATATAATGTATTATATATACTGTATATTTGCAATACATAATAATTACATTTGTTTTGGGGAACTGGTACATATACATCTTGCATCTTCATCGTTCTTATTCCCCTTCCGCCACCCGTCCCTTCTCCTTTTCCACATCCCTTCTCATCTCTAAAAAGTCTACCTCTGTTTCCTACTATCTTCCCTTTATTTTGCTCTTTAAACTATTTATATTTTGGGTTTTTCACCTAAAAGAAATAGTGTGATATTCAACCTTAGGTGTCTGATTTATTTCATTGGCATTGTGGTCTCAAGTATCCATCTGAAGCAAAAATTCTACTTGTTTTTCCTTTGCTCTTGTTTTAAAAATAATTTAGAAGTCATATAGCCAAGCAAAATAAAAGAATAAATAGCCTATCATGCGGCCAGTGTTGAAGGTGCAGAGGTTTTCTGTGACTGAACAGTGAGTGTGCGTCTACACACACACACACACACACACACACACGCTAAGCAGAGCAAATACTCTGATGAATAAAAATGTGAATTTGAGGGCAAATGAGGCATGAAACCTATTGGCCAATAAACAACACAAAAGAAGGTCATACTAAATTCTTTATCTAACTGGACTAGGAAACATGTGAGCTAGGAAAACCCACCACGAAAAGACCTTCAAAGAAGCTGCCTTTCCTAACAGACACAAAAGGGCTGGTGCTTGTTTTGTTATTGCAATTCACACAGAAAGAAGTTTAGGCTCTTACCGCCCTATATTTTTAAGGCAAGAATGTGTGATGGCTTAAAAGTCTAAAGACACATCCTTGGCTTGTCATGAGAAAGTAAAATATCCCCAATGTACCCCTCAATCACAGCTCTTTTTGGAAAATGTCTCATCCAGAAGATCCTCAGGATGGTGAAGTATCTTTCAACTCACAAAACTCCTCCACAGCCACCTCGCAAAGTGGAGAAGTCAGGTAGTATTTTCTCCATGATCCAGATGAAACTGACTCCAAAAGTTCAGGGGATTTTCTTGCGTTCTTGTGGTCAGGGAGGAACAGAGGCTGCCAGGATCTGAAGGATCCTAATTGATTTCTGCTGCGACAAGCAGCTCTGCGGTTTAAAGGGGCCACTGTAAAACGGGCGAAGTTTGGCTCTGGTTGCTTCTCTCTATTAAGACATGTCACTCTTGTGACATTTGGTCACAAGAGTCTTCATTCCAAAGTATTTCCTATCAACCATCCGATTCTCAACGGGGCAGGGCCAGTTGTGGCCAAGAGTCAGACAGAAGCCACGGTAAAAATGCTGCCTCTGTTAGACACCCAAGGTAGGGCCTTGGAAGGAATCTAAGCCTCTACAATCCTCAGGTTTCTCTTCCATAGTATTGTGATACTAAGTTGTGTCTTCCAGTGCCCTGGGCATAATAAAGGCTTTGGCCATAGTAACTGTTCTCTTTCTCCACCACAGTATGCAGAGGGAGTGCCACAGAAGTGTGCCCCGCACAGAGCAGCCTGAGTGGCCCGAGCTCTCCAGCCAATCTCCAACGGGAAGACCTCAGAAAGCAAACTCTCCTGGCCACAGAACGCTATCAGACCCTCCAAAGCAATGAGGATGCCTATTGCAGAGAACCTTCCAACCCAGCACACACCCAGAGGCATCACAGGTCAAAAGAAAACAGATTGTTTCAAGATTCCCAGATCAGTCTGTTTCACGTGAAAAGGTTCCCAACCCCTGCTGCTTCTGAGAAGTCCCTGAGCCCTGTAAGACTCAGGTCACCCCAAGCACCCCAAGCTCCTCGGGGGCTCTCCCTGTGCACTAATTAAAGGAAGCGACATTCTTTCAAAGCATTCCCTTCATCCGTCTTCCAGCCCTGCTTTGCTCCAGGGTTTGGGTGTTCCAAACACAGGCCCGGTTCACACAGCCTGCCGGGCCTTCAAAGGCTGGGAATCACGGGAGCTCTCCGAACAGGCGGCAATGGAGGTGCTCCCAGACTGTCTGGGAGTTCCGCTCTGCATCTTCACTTCACTGCCTCGTTGTTTGTCCAGCAAAGACAAGCTGGCGATCCAGGGTGCCCACACCTTCAAAAGGAGATGCTGCGGCTAGCACGACCTCCTCTGCACCTGCCTAGTGCCCACAGGGACACGCAGCATCAAAGGAGAAGCCGTCATTAGACTTTTCTCACTGATATCCAGTGGCCCAAGGGAGAACAGGAGACATGAAGACCAATCACACGAGGAGATTATGAACCACAGTGAGCAACTGGAAATCAAAATTAACTTTCAAGAATAAGAACATACAGACAGGGCCAATTTACTCAGGACCGGAGAAAAATATATGCTTTGTGATGACGGATGAGTCTAAAATTCCCCAGGAATTTACTACTGGTCATGTTGGTTAATAACCTAACCTACCTTCCTTGGGCAGGGGTTCAGGTTTTCCTTATCTGCACATACCCACAAAACTCTACTTCCTAGAAATTAGGTAAAGGATCCCTCAGTTGACACAGGGATAATGTGAAGTTTCAGCGGCTACAGAGGGGGGGACCGGAGACGTGTAGTTTGCAGGAGAGAAAGCACATACTTTTGTGGATCCAAGAGCCCAGCAAATTGGTGAGGGGACAGGATAGAGGGGAGCTGGTTAGGGATGGGGAAGGCAGTGTCATTATTTTTATTTTTATTTTTTAAGAGAATAAAAAATAATAGAAAACCCCATCAGAAACAATACAGAATTCCACTAAGCAAGATGATAGGAATTCAACAACAGTTGTTGTACTGTATATTGTTGTCTTCAAATTAGTTGTCAGAGTACCAGATATAAGCATGCAAAATTGGTTCACAAAAATGAAAAAGAAGAAAAGAAAAAGTTAAGCATTAGTTGTTCCTTTCAATAGACCATAGAAATCAGTAGTACAGTTATCGCAGCTATCCTTGCATATTCATATGTATAGTTTTCCTTTCCTTCTTTTTTTCTTTTCTCCTTTCCCTCCTCCTAGTTGTTCCTTCCCTTGAGCAGTTTCTTCCCCTTTCATAGTATCTACTGTACCTTTTGGATCTCTATTTTTGTTTGTTTGGGGAAAGGGCTGATCCAAAACTGGAGGCCAGTGTTCCAGTGTTCCAGTGTCAATGGGAAACAAATTCTGCAGCCTAGGGTATTCTGAGGAATGCCCCTGGGCTTGGGCTCATCTTAAGAGAGAGCCTCTGTCAGGTTCAGCCTCTCCTAGCGTCCTCCCAAAGGGATTTCCCACATCTGTCCCAGAGGCTCCTGAGGTCTCAATCTCAGCTCTTCTCCTGGCCATGCTGGTTCCATTCCTAAGTCTCTTCAGCCTATGCCCCTCTTTCGGGAACAGAGACCCATCTGGTTCCAGAACCGTCTTTGTCCCCAGGCAGACCAGGAGCGAAGGCAGCAGAATAGGACCTTTCTGCAGATAGGAAGGATATTCCTGCAGGCTGATTCATTTTTGTTATTTTTTAAATTTTACAATTATCCCCACACACCAACTGTACAAAATAATGAGTTTCATTGTGACCTTTTTTTTTTTTTTTTTTGTACCAGGAATTGAACTCATGACCTTGCACTTGCCAGGCAGGTGCTGTGCTGCTGAGCTAAACCTCCAGCCCCACATTGTGACATTTTTATATAGGCATATAACATGCTTTCATCGGACTACTGCCGCTAAGTTACATATAGGGTCTCTTCTCTTTTTCCTCATAGCCAAAACTTCCTCCCCCCCTCCCCAGCAGTGGGGCTTTAACCTGGGGCTTCATGTATATTAGGCGAGTGCTCTACTACTGACCTGCATCTCTGGTGCTTGTCATTTTATTTTTGGAAACAGGGTCACACTAAGTTGCCCAGGCTGGCCTCAAACTTGCAATCCTCCTGCCTCAATGTTCAGAGGAACTGGGGTTACTGGTGGGAGGTGCCACGCCCAGCTTCATTTAAGGGTGATCTTGACAGGCATGCTAAAAAGTGAAGTTTCGCTTTTGACAAATATGCTTCCCAGCAACAGCATGTTTATATGGGAATGCAGGGAGCTGACCTGCATAATTGCCTCCTCTGAAAAATATAGAGGGGGAATAAAACCTCTTTCCTTTACAGTTTTAGGTTCAGGAGCTAAAGCCTGTGAATTTAAATGACAAAAGACAGATTAGCAGAAGAAAATACCCAGCTCACTTCTGTGTTAATGTGAATACACATGGGAAGAACATGATGATAAGTAACTCAAAAGAGTGGTTGGAACTGGGACCTCATATCCCATCCGAATAAAAGGTGGTAACGTGTGGCTAGATAAAGGGAAAGGGCCTTGGGGCTTGGAAGGGAAAGTTGTGGAGAAGTTACTAGGAAATGTATGGTAAACAAAAGTTATTTAACAGGGTTTGTTATGTAGATAAGCCATTCTCTACTTCCTGGACAAGCCGGCGATTGATTCCATCTTTACAAAGAGAAATTCCTGTTCTGCTTTGAGACAGAAAGGGGGAAGGCAGAGAGCTAATTGCTCCCAGCTCAAAGCAGTCCCTCTGTAGGCCTTCAGCAACATGATTTTGATGGTAGCAGGTGCTGGGAGGCTTGCAGGGGAATTAGGGGAGATGGACACCTTCTTCTCATTGATCTGCCTGCCTGTCTCCAGCCTGCAGGAAGAGCTTAGGTAACCCAGAGGCGCAGAGGTATGGCATGCCTGGACCTTCAAGGAGGGCAGAGCAGGTGAGCCAGGCCTCGGAGTTCACACCCAGAGTGTCTGGTGTACACATTCCCCACCTATAGTGCGGCCATGTAAGACACTGAGAGGTAAAACATCAGGGTGCTCTGATGACAGTGTGTGGAGGTCCTAGAAGCGGGAGAGAGTAAAGGCTGAAGAATGAGACCACTGCTCATGTGCGAAGCAAGAACAGAGCACCTCAATGTGCCAGGTGCTCTGCCAGACACTATGGTTATGCTGAAAGAACTCCCCGACCCCCCTCAGGGAGCTTGCAATCTAACGGGTTACAGGGACAGCAGCATCCAGCCCAGCCTCATTGATGAAGTGCAAGGAGCACGGTTTCATCCTGCAGATTCCAAGGTGCCTGTGAGACATCCCCGGGGGAAAGTACTAAGGGCATAGAATCAAAGCGCATTTCCACAAACTTTAACACAGGAGCAGAACTCCTCAACCTCATTTGATCTGAAGAAAATCCATGGGATTCTACCCAGAGTAGGACGTTGGCTTTGAAGCTTTTCTTGTCTAACTGAAAGGTAAGAAGCAAGCTGCCCAAGGACCAGTGTAGCAAGCCTGGGGGTCCCCCTCAACCACTCAGTGAAGGGGAAAAGGTTGAAGCACACACCCTCAGCCTGAATTCCAGTTCTCTGATTCCAACCTGTGACTCCCTGTGGTGGCTTGAGTGAGTGTCCCCTAAAGGTCCGTGTCTGAAAAGTAGGTCCTGATCATGGCACTCTTGGAAGACAGCATGGTCTTCGGGAAGTGGGTCACTGGGGGGTGTGGCCTCAAGGGGATAGTGGGGGCCCAGAGTCTTCTTCCCTCTTTTCACTTCCTGGATCATGAAGCAAGCGGTTTGTTCTGCTACACACTCGTGTCACAGTGTGCTACCCTGCCACAGGCCCAAAGCAATGGGACCACGTGGACATGGACTGAACCTTCAGACCCTTCCTAAGTTAATTATCCCAGGTAGTTCAGTACAGTGCTAACAAGTGACTAACACACCCCTCCATTTCGACAGAGAAGCTGGTTGTTACTGCGCCATGTTGCATAGAAGTCAGGCACAGATCTGGCTTAAAATGAACCCTCCCTGGGTCTCCCTCTTCCATAAAAGAAATAGATGGGCCATCAAACCGCTAGTGCTTCTGCACCCCTTGTGGAGGTCAAAAGACCCTCACCATAGCAACCACCTTGTCTTCATTAACATTACTTTAATGACATTTACGTATTTTAGTCCACCTTCTCTAATTCAGCAAACCTTGCCTTTTTCCCCATTTTGCTCCAAAAGGATTTGCTAGTCCTTAGCAAAAATGACAGATTTACAGCTTCAGTTCTCGAAATGCACATGTATTTATTAAGTCTTGCCTTAAAGCAAATTCAAACATTTTCTATGATCATTTTTTGCAAGTGTCAGAGATCTGGCAATCCAACTTCAGGATGGTTCTTAATATGCAGTCCTCCATCCACAGCCAGGTAACCATAAGTTGTAATATTTCAGTGCCTTCCAGGTACTCTATATGACCTGCTAATTATCTGTCAAAATGTAGCCATCAGACACAAATCAAACAGGTGAAAAAAAAACTTGATCTAATCTCTGCTTTTTCCAGTTTCTAAGGCTCTGAATACCACATACATCAAGTGCATGTCTTTGGCTAGGACAGCACATACTTTCATATAGTCCCCAAAGCCTGCAATTCTCTGCAAAGAGCTGGTTTTTTTGCTGCCTAGCTTAACAAGCCAGTTCACTTTCCTCATCTCAGAATGTCTGAGCAGGGCAGAGCTATCTGAACCCTACCTTTCCAGAGGCACACTGCAGTGCCAAGGTAGGAATGTCTTTTGAACTTGAACATAGCATTATCTGCCCACCAGTCAGTGGCATAAGCACCTGCCTGTCATATCTGCCCACTGGGAGAAAACTCAGGCTTAGAGGGAACTTTTGGCAAAAAGGTCTGATCTGATTCATCCCGTCCTAGGAGGACAGCTGTCCAAGAAGAGAAGAGCTACCATGTGTTTAGGTTTTATTTCCCTTCCTGAATTCCAACAAGAAGTGCTAGCATTTGGTAAGAAAGCTAAATTCAGGTATGCTCGACACCCTTATACAGCTAATATCCAACTAATATTGACCAGGTGCTTACTGTGTACCAGACCCTATGCTAGATGGAGTACAACAAAAAAAAAAGGAAAAAAAAAAAAAAAACAAACCAGACCCAGAATTCTAAGATAACAAATATTAATAACTGAGGATTTTACAGGACATCAATGGCCTTTGTTGTTGATGGCTTAGTGTATACAGCTAATATGCTCCATTTTGAAAGGTAGTTCACCAATTAACAAAGTAAATGCATGCTGTTACACTCTCATGAGGCCCCATGAGGACGAGGACTTTTTTATGTCTTATTTGGGCTGTATCCCTGGCACTGTGAACGTGGTCTAACACATAATAGGAACTCAGCAGATATGTGAATAAATTAACGATGCCCTTGACCCACAAGGAGGGAGCTAACGATCTCCTATAACCTTTAACTAAGCAAGTGCTTCAGAAATACCATTACTTTCTTTTAACCAACAAACTTAGGCGTACTCTACCTTACCACATTGGAAATGATGTGGGTGAATTTTCAATGACCTGAACAAATGTCTGTAATATTTTGTCACATGAAAAAGCAAGTTACAAAACAATATGCCTACTATAAACATCCCCTCACCATTTTGCCAAAATATACACAGTATATCTTTTTAGTTGATGAGTCTTGGGATAATTCTTGTTTTCTGCTTCTTTTTCTTTCTGTGTGTTCTAAATTCTGTACAATGGGCATATATTATTTTCCTAACCACATATTTCAACATTGCTCTAAAAAGAAGATTATATCTCAAGTTTTGATCTGATTCTAGTTTCAGGTTGCGTTTTGATTTTACGTGAGGTCCTCTGTTTAGCTGACAATAACACAAACCTTTGTAGGACAGAAGAGAGGATGACAAGCTTCCTAACTGAGGCTGTTATTTCATAATACGTCAGAGGAGAGTTAGGTACCCCAGGTCATGGCTAGCCTGTGATCACTGTCACAGAGGTAATGGTGTTATAACTCTGGGAAGGCCACCTAGCGAGGGAGAAAGGATGCTAGAGCTATGGTTAAAAGAGCTTTTCTTGCAATTCAGGAAAATGATGCCACCAAAATCCATTGAAGGGTAATGAGCTATATTTCAATGGATTCCAAAAACAGATTTCTCCTAAACATGACCTGGAATGAGAGGTCAATTCTTTGTAAAGAAATGTTATTTTTCCCTCTCTCTTTCTCACCTACAAAGAAGGTTCAACCAGGATTTCAAAGCTTATCCTTTCCGCACTTCTCCGGAGTCTGGCAGCTGTTGGATTTCGGTGTCTGTGTGCCAGCTACTTGCTCTGCCAGCAATGTGTTAGGGTCATCACCCACTGAAGGATTTCACCACATTACATTTCCCCAGAAGCCTTTGTCTAACAAGGTAATTTATGACCTGTTCAGGAATTTGGTCTTTACAAAACAGTAAATTCACACTTGCACTGGACTTCAAAGCTGCCGTTATGAGCCTCAGTAGCAGAAGGCATCCTGCAACTGAGAGCTAGATCAACAGATAAGTGAGTTTTTAATGATCTCTTTCAGGCAGACAGCAACGGGGAAAAGCTTATGGCCACTGCAGCATTTGGCTCTTCTGATTGCAAAAATTCAACCCCAAAAGTGGGTCCTTCTGACAGTGTTAAAACCATTTCATCCACTCGGTACAGAAATTAGGATCTGTAGACTTTGGGAAGGGTCCAGAAGACCCAAGTGTTCCTCATGGGAAGGTTAGTTACTCCTGTCCTTGGTAAGGTCTTGTGGGAATGCCAACAGAAGCCCATTCTCCCAGCCCTGCAACCAGGCTAAGCCCAAAAGTCCTTCTCTGGAGGTGGGAGGTAAACTCCTCAATGTCTGCAATCATTTCAGCAGCCCTGGGTCCAAGTGCATCTTCCTCACACACGAATCTTGCATGAAATCTAGACCAGGTGTTCTAGAGTACAGTCTGTATTCTGCTTGCCTAAGAGTCACCTAAGAGGCTCATTTAGGAAAACAAAAACACCTGCGTCCCTGTGTATCAATTTTTAGGGATGAGGTTTAGGAACTATAATCTTTAACAAACAGTCCAGATGATTCCAGCCTACACCAAGTTTGAGAAACTCAGGGAAAGATGAAAACAGACAAGTCTAGGCCTTTAAGCTTCAGCACTTTGGGGTGAGCAAGATCATGTGAGATCTTTACAGAGTCACCCTTTGAGTTATGCACCCTTGGGCAAGTGGCTTACCCTCTCCAAACCTGTCTTCTCAGGTATGAAAAGGCAGGAATACCTCCTGGTTTTACAGTGATGAGTAAATTCTGGCTTTAAAGATGTGGCCTGCCTGCACTTTCTGACTTTTCCTGGTGTGTGCGTGCCCACACGCGTGCGTGCATCTGCGCTCTTCTGCTTTCAGTTTCTAAGCTGTCATTCGGGGCAGAAGGAAAGTAAGGAAGCTCTTTCCGCTGGGCAGCTCCCCTGGTTCAGCAGACAACATTTTCAAATAAAATCATTTTTAGACCCTTAGCATAGTAATCCTATGGCTTTCTAGAAACAGCAGCTCTGTGCAAAGGTGGGAAAGGTTTCAACTTTGAGTCACTTACACTCTCCATGTACCCTGAGAACCCTACACTCCCCGCCCTCAGCAAGCCCTCACAGTCCCTTCTTTGGGCCACCATGGTCAGCAGAAAGGAGAGGAAGAGTGTGTGTGTCTGGGTTGGAGGTGAAATGGGAAACAGAAAGATCTCTGTTGCCAAGGGGACAGAGAAACTGGTGACACAGTTATCCACAGGGGGTGCACCAATGCGGGAAAAAGGATCAAACTCAATTCCTGACACATTCGATTGATGTTAATATTAGCTCCCTGTGGTTGCAGTAAGAAATTACAGAAACTTGGTGACCTGAAAACTCAGAAGTGTATTTTCTCATAGTTGTGGAAGGCGGAAATTGGAATTACTGGGTTGAAACTGAAATGGTGATAAAGCCCTTCTCCTTCTGGCACTTTGGAAGAGCTCATTCATCGCCCTTCAGGGTCTGGTGGCCACCAGCATCCCTTGGCTTCTGTGGCCACATCCCTGTACTTTCTGCCCCCACCATCCTACTATTTCTCTTCATTCCTGTGTGATTTTCCTGCTAGTCCCTCTTACAAGGGCACCCTGGACAGTTCCAGGTCATCTCTGTCTACCAAAAGCTTGCACTTAGCACAGCTACGGTGAGTGGTCTCTCTTGCCACATGAAAAAATATTCACAGGTCCCAAGGAGTAGGAGCTGATATCTATCTCTGGAAGAGTCTTACTCAGCTGACTGCAGTCACTCTTTAAATTTCATGTTGACTTCACATGCAAAACAAATTCACCTACATCCTAACATACTCTCAGCATTGGTTCATGTCCAGAATCCCATCTAAACATCAGGAGCTCAAAAGTTCCAAACTCATCAACTAAATCATCTAAGTAAATTAATTGTAAGTGAAATTCTGAGTATGATCTATCCTGGGGGTAAAATTCTTCTCCGCTAAGTGATCTGCTTCCAGAACACAGTGATGAGACTCAGGCAGGGTGGCAGATGTTCCATCCTAAAGGCAGAAAATGGACAGAAATGAGAAGTCACTGCTCCTAAGGACTTTAAAATCAGAAAATTACATCAGGTTTCAAGAACTGGAAATAATTGTCTGAGGCTCAAGAATTTACCTTCTGGTCTCCTGGCTCTACCCATTAGGCCTAAGACTCCACCCTTAAGGTCAGCCTTCCTTTCTTGAAAGGAAGCAAAGAATTTTAGCTCAGTGGTTTTACCAACCTTTTTCCTATTGATGATGGTTAATGTTGACTGTCAAATGACTGGATTGAAAGACACCCAGGAAGTTGGTACAGGTCATTTTTAAGTGTTTGTGAGGCCGTTCCCAGAGATAGTTGCCATACAGGTCAGCAAATGGAGGGAGGTTGACTTTCCCCTAGGGTGGCAGCACTGTCCCATAGGTAGGGGGTCCAGACGGAACAAATAGCTGAAGAAGGAGGAAGTGTCCATGGACATGGTATGCAAGTTCCATTCTTGAGTGGGTGCACATTTTTGCTGCTGCCTTCTCCTGTTGACATCAGACTCCAGGTTGTTCAGCCTTTGAACGTGGACTCATATCAGGGACTCTCCAGGAAGTATGCAGACCCTCAGCTTGAGACTGGGACTGTGTCAGTTGTCTCTCTTGTTCTGAAACTTTCAACTTCTTGGATGGAGCATCTGCTAGGTTCCCAGCTTTACCACCTGTAGACAGCAATTTTGGGGATACTCAGCCTCTGGTCATGTGAACCAACCTCATAAATCCTGTTAATATATTCAATGGTTCTATTCCTCTAGAGAATCTGTCTAATACTTGCTTGTATAATTTTGGGAGTCAGACAAGCTTCCTTCATTTAAGCTGGCAATGTTTCTGCTGATACAACTGTCTCAAAATAATTGTGGGTCTCCTGTGTATATCATGATGATTCATGCCATTAGAATACAGCAGTGATGGCAAATCTTTTAGAGACCAAGTGCCCAACCCAAAGCCCATTTATCTATTGCAAAGTGCCAACACTGCAATCAAACCTGAATACTAAGGTCTTTATTTAGAAAAAAACAACTCATATATTAACATCTTTTGTCTTCAAAGAAAAACACAATAACACATGTGCCATAGGTTCACCACCACTGGATTAGAGGATTCTCCACAGATACTTCCTGGATAATTGTATCTGCAGTCCTGACTTTTCCTGAAATTGTTGAGAGGCTCCATGAGGCACAAAATCTCTTCCAAGAACACTCTGTGTTAATGAATGTTCTGATATTTGATGCTTCCAAAGTTCAAACAAAATGTTCCAGAGGCAGAGCCTTGACTTTCTCTCTACTGCATATTTCCCTGAAAACAGAGCTTCCAATTTTAGCATCTATCAGCAATCAGGACAAGCCAAACATTTCCATAAACTATCTGGTGTTGGTTACTTTTACTCATTCCCTTCATGTATCCCTTTTCTCTTTTTATATCACATGCAGAAAGAAGAAACTAGAGTGCATCTTCAACAATTTCTCATCAGCTAAATGCATTAGGTTGTGGATATCTTTGGGGGGGGCATAATTCAGCCTTGTATGCCAGTACACATAATTGTTGTTCTGTTTGTGTCTAAGTCAAAACCTGGTTATAAAAGGAATGAATAAAAAGATGTGGTATTTTTATATAGTGAAGTACTATTAAGCCACAAAGAAGGATAAACTTGAGACTTTTACAGGTAAATGGATGCAACTTGGGGCCACACTCATAAGTGAAATAAAACATCATATTGCCTCCCCAGTGTGAGAAACTGAATGAGTAAATAAGTTCTAAAATGTGCAATAGATATTGTGAAATGGGAAGAAATTGTTCAAAAGGGAAAAGGAACTCGGATGAGTGAAAAGAGAAAAGACAGGGAAAAGGGGAAAAATGCAAGTCAGTTATACTATTTGTGTCTCTTAGTTCATTAAAAAAGAAGGCTTGTGCTAATATAGCGTGGAGAAATTTTTATGTCTGTATCTTATACCCTGAACAACTACTTTAAAGATAACAATACCTAATGTATTAACTATTGTTATCGTCCTATTATTTTGTTATGAAATTTACATTTTTCACATAAAATTAAAACACATACAAAGAAAGGTCTGGTTGTTACTGAACACATCATTCATTCATGGAGCAGACAGCTGAGTATCAAGAACCCAAAGGCCAGATTCAATTCTACAAGAAGTTCCTAATAATGACAACCTGCGTGTTATGCTATTTACACATAATCACACAGCAGATCTGTGACACGTGTCACACTAGCTTAAGTTACAAACTACTCGCTAGGGCAAACTAATTTTACTCACATTTAAAATATACTAAGATCTTTGGCTCATGTACCTGCATTGCTGAAAGAACACATGAAGGAAGCTCATAATTCAGGGTAGATAAGTGAAAGATGAAGTAGTTACGTGGCCCTAGTGTTCACTTACCCCCCACACGTTTGTTGGTATCCACGTGGGGCTCTCCTGTGACCCCAAAATGAAAAAAAGATTATACACACTACAAGTTAAATATGTTGACAACACACAGTGACTCTTGCCTCTTGAAGAACTACCTTCTCTTATATTAAAAGAAAAAAATACTATCCCAGTTCCCCACCGTAGCTCACACGTAACCTTGCGTTAAGACAAGAGAGCGAAAGGGTGCTGCTGAAGGAACTGACGGGGTTCGTGTCCATTAACCCCACTTGCCAGTGAGACCAGTGACACAGAAGAGCTTACAGAGTTTGCCCAGGATCACAGTGTAGTTATAGGGGGAGCCAGAACCTGGATCGCCACATCAAGGCTCCCGATGGACCCCTTTAATGTTCACACAAACTCTTAAAATAGATTATGAGTCCCAGCTTACAAAGGAAGAAGCTGAGGCTTTTGGGATAGGCTGCAAAGAGTAAGCCCCTCAACTACTAGGAGCTGGGATCCGAATTAAGATCTCTCAGGCTCTGACCTCACACTCTTCCTGCTGTGACCCGCTGCCTCTAATGAGCAAAGCTCCTTGGAACTCCTTCAGGCCACTCAGGTGCTCTTGGAAGTAGCTTGGATTCCTGTCCCAAATTTGTGGGGCTTTGGAGAAAATGGACTGGTCATGTTGGCCCTTTCTGCTGCATAAGTATCTCCAGCCTTCCCCTTCCCAAGGAAGTGTGTGCTGCTCAATGAATAACGTCCAAAGTGCTAATGTAGAGAGAGCTTGTGCAACCTGAGAGTCCTCTGGGCAATAGGACCCAAACTAACTCACACTAAAGATCAGTTAATTGGTCTTCAGGTGTAACTTGAATGCAAAAACTGTCTCCCAGATGAGAGGAAGCTGGCTTGATGCAAGTCAGATGGTGGAGGGGTTCAATCTATGGGCTCTGGAGTCAGGGACATGTGGGTCTGATCCCCAGCTCTTCACCCTGTACCAGCTGGTGACCTCGGACATCATATTCAGCCAGGGTGTCTTGGTTCCCTTCTACATAGACTAGGGATGATCATAGCACCAACTTTATTGCATTTTATAAATTTTAAACTAGAGAATATGTGTAAAATGCTTATTTAGCACTAGGCTTCTAGTAAGCAGACAGAAACATTAGCAATGAGAATCAATAATGACAAAACTACAGCTGATGCCGCAAAGAACTGGGGCCCACATCAGGTTGCTTGGTGGATTCTGCATCTAGCAATAGTAAACTTACTAATAGTAATATTAACTAATATTTAACTGGCAAATACATAGGTTTCATTTATATCAAAACTATTCTAAGTGCTGCACACATGGTGTCTTGTTTAGGCTTCAGAATATCTCTACTGAGTCTTTGGATAACTTGATTATCTCTCTTTTCCAGAGGAAAAAAAAACTGACACTCCAAGAGAGCTTACCTATCTTACCCAAGGTCACACAGCTGACAAGGGTGCAATCCAAGAAATGAATCAGGAAGACTGGCGCCACTGTCCTTGTTAATAACCACCGCACCACCTGGTGTTCACTGTGACACAGCAATAGACTGCTAGTGCAAAGAGGTAACTTCTGTGATCCTAGCTAGCTGATTTCCAAAGTCCACCCCAGCTGACACATTTTCAATGGCAGGCAAAGAGAAATGTCTGACTGTCCAGCTTATGTGTGGATGTGAGAAGTTCAGCGTTCAGTGGTTCCAGCTGCCAACCTCCTGCAGCCGTGGGGCAAAGGAACGGGCTTGCAAGTCCCCGCAGTTAACACTGCCACCAGCCACCTGGCTGCTCGATTAGTGAGAGCCCCTGAACAGACATCAGGAGTTTGAGCTTCCCACCCAGCCCCTCTCTTTGAACAGGCTGCAGCTGCTTCCGACGTTGTTCTTTGGCCAGGATGTGGTCAAAAAGTTCACACCTAAGAAAGTCCATTTAAGAGGATTTAAAAGAAAAAACAACAGAAGCAGGTGGAGTAGAAGTAAACGAGTCACCTTTTGCCCCTAGCACTGCTCCAACAGCTGGGAAGGACTGGGCAAACCAGCAATGCTGGATCATAAACCTCTCTGTAACTCCAGACCCACCGCTTCTTTGAACAGAGTCCTGCCAGGGACTCTCACTCTGTAGCAAAATAACCTGCAGTGGGAGAGGGAATTGCTGCTGGAACTCAGGGGTGACGTGCAAGAGGAGAAGAGTAATTTAAGAAACTGGAAATCACTAGCAAAGGTGCCTTGGCCAGTTCATTGTGGAACTGCGGCAACCTCTAGAGCCCAGTGTACTTGTTGTGTAAGCGACCACAGACATGAAGAGATGAAGAAAGCATTGCAGAGGGTCAGACTGCTCTCAGTGACTGTCAGCTTGTATCCTGGAACTGCACCTCCTGGAAGCTGAGCTCTAAAAAGAATGGGGGTGGTGAGAGGGAGATTTGTAGGGGCTGGGTACGCTGTGATGCCTTGATTCAAAATCAGAAATACTGACTTGAAAAAATATGTGATGTCACTTATTTTGGTATAAACTGCCAAATTCAAATCACAGACATTTTAATACCCCTCACCCAAACATTGCATAGCATACTCTCCTTTCCATAAAGAGTTGTGGGGTAACATTCTAAATGCTTTTGAAGAGGTTGTGACCACTTTTATGTAGGGTTATAAACAGAGTGACTAACATTCTCTGTTTGACTGGGGAACAAAGGGAAATATTTAGTCTCCAGGCAGCCAGCTGTAGTCACCCTAGGTATATAAAACTAGCAAAATAAACTATAGTGATACGGAAGGAGTGAAGTCATAGGATGCAATAGGATACTGACTTTTCTGTTTAGTACTGAAGTTATTTAACTATGTAATATCACATATAAAGAAAAATTACTCATTTTGGGCACCTCTTCTAAAACAATTGCTGAGGGTAGCAACTGTCATGGAATTACCATTTTTAGTTTCAGAGACCTTTTCAGTCATTCACATCTCTTCTTATCTGTCAGGATCATGCCAATTAATAAAATGGCAATCAAAATATTTTTATTAACAAAAGCAAGAAAATAAACCCATGTAACCTATTTCAAATCAAGAATATTTTTTCACAGAAATCATAGTGTTAGATTTATTCTTTTAAAGTTAATTAAACTTTTGAAAAATATCCACTGTCCTCAAGGTTACTGAATTTAATCTGTTCATAGAAAGGACAATTTTGATTCTGGGATCTGCTACCCCATTTTATACATATATACACACTTTTGAACACTTTTTTGAAGAGTAGGTTTTTAAATAGACTGAATCTATGACATATTTGAAATACATATCAGATATTCTTTGGAAACAGGCTAATTTGACAGATGGAATGCCTAACTCTGAAATTCCTCCTAAACAGTGAATCTGTAATTCTCATCACAACCTAAATTATTGGTGACATACTACAAAATGTTTGTTTAGATTAGGTTCCAATGAAAATGTTAACATCATCACTATAAAATATCTTTTACCTTTGTTTCTTTTTAAAAATAATGACACATCAAGTAGCACCCATTGTTTAATTTGACCTGTTACAAGAATTTGAGCTTCTAGGGGAGACTTCCAGGAAGATGGTGGAGTGGTGAGCTGCAAAGAAAGAGCCTTGCTGAGATTTGGTGTCCAGACACTGGAATATAGTAACATGAGGGACAGAAGGAGGAAAGTGCATTCTTGGGACCCAGCAAGGATCTGAAGCAAGAATTGCAGCCCACAGGGAGAGTGAGGAGAGGGACCTCAGCACAGAAGAGGTAGCAAGTGGCATTTTCTCCCTGACTCCCAGCTCACAGTGTGGGAGGTGTGGCTTGTATCTGCAGATGCATGGTGGCTACCAGTGACTGCAGAGGCCTCCACAGAGAAACCCACCAGTGAAACAGAGCAGTGGATTCTCTGGACTGGAGTGGCTTGTCAGTTATCAGTTATCAGTTTCCAAAATGGGTCGCCATTTTGGAAAAGGGCCAACTGAGCTCAGAACTCAAAGCAGCTGCGGGTATGCTCCATCTAGTGGCTCAGAGTGTCAGGGTGAGGTACAGCTGAGTTCCAGCTGGCAGGAGGTCAGGGAGAAAAGTTCAAGCCAGCAAGTAGCTGAGTTCAAGCCTGCAGAAGGCACCTGGAGTGTGGGGGGATGAACAGTTTGGGTCCCAATATCACTGCAAAAAGCCAGATGCAGCCTGAGCTTCACTGGATTATCCACCACCCTGCCGTAATTCTATGATTGGCTTGCTGGGATTACTCAACAAAGATTGGCCCTGTCTGTCCTTTTGGTCTATCCTCTTGGTCTTCAGAGACATGCCCTGAAGTGGACATTTTTTCCCTTCTGTTGCTTTTCTTCCTTTCTGTGTTTTGTCTTTTTCTCTTCTTCTTCATTGTTTGTTCTTGTTTTTATATATGTGTAAACATTGTTTCTAGTTTTTGTTTATTTGTTTTGTTGTTTGTTTGTTCTGTTCTTGTTTCTCCCTTCTTTCTTTTCCTCCTGTCTTCTACACCAGTTTCCCAAACCCTGTATAATCTTCCTTTGTCATTCAGGCTTGCTTCTAATCTCTTTCTCTTTTTCTATTTTTTTCTGCTAACCCCTTTTAAATTTTCATCCTTGAGGCTAAAATTGCCATATTGAGGGGATATTCACTGTATACCATTTACTGGTCTGTTTTAGATTTTGTTATATAACAATGAATCTTGTGCATACAGTTAAAGGTGGCAAATTAATAGTTACCACAGTTTGCAATTTTATAGGCTGTATTTAATGCTGTTGTTATCACTGATTGTACTACTTTAGCCAAGGTGACATAATTTTTTCAATCAGTTGTTCCTCCTTGCATGCCAAGGCTAAGATTACCTGAGAGACATCAACCATATCATAGTCCAGAGCCAAAGAACCAGAGGCTATGCCAAATAGGCAGCAACTTCTAATCCCGAATAAATTGAAGAGGTAGGATCTTGCAACAGACTCAAAGTCCCAAATCCAGCTAATTTGGAAGACATCTCTGAGAAGTAGTCATTTCCTAAGGATTCTCAATACTAGGAATAAAGCTACCTATCATAAGGAATTTACAAGCATCCATACAGGAATTAAATGAAAAAAAAAAATAGAGAATGAGTAGACACCGAAACAAAATGCAACCCCAGGCATCCAGATCACCAACCACAAAGCCAGGGGGCAGTCAGGTGGAACAATTAAAAAACCACCCACCTGGACTCTCTAAAGTGGTAGCAGTGGAAGTACTGAAGCAGATGAATGAGGCTCTAGAAAAAATCAAATCAGAAATAATTTCTCAGATAACTACAGAGATGATGACCATAATGAAGAACAGTCAGTGAATCTATAATAGATACAGCTTTTAAAAAATAGAAGAGATGAGGAAAATGATGGAAACTATGATGCCCAACATAGAAAGGAAATGGAATCCATGAAACAAATTCAAACAGATATCCAGGAGATTAAAAATTTTATTGAAAGTATACAGAGCAGAATGAACCAATGTGAGGACAAAATATCAGATCTAGAAGACAGTATTTTGGTTAGCAATCATGAAAAGAAAGTTTCCTTAAAAATAACAAGGGATCATGAGAAATCAATCCAACAGCTGCTAAATAATGCAAAGAAGGATAGCATAAGATTAGAGTCAATTAAAAAGCAGAAGATAGTGCAAATGACAGGAAAAAAAAACCTCCTCACAAAAGTAATGGCAGTAAAGCCATTCCATGTGACAAGTACCTGGGAAAAAGCAGGGGTAGCTATTCTATTTGCAAAGTGGATTTCAAGCCAAGACTAATCAAGAGATTAGTCTTTACTGCCATTACTTCATAAAAGTAATTACCAAGTATGGAAAAAGAATTTGACATACACCTAAGTGAGGCATATAATAATCCAATTAGCCATTTCAAAAAAGTTTACATCAAGGCATATAATAGTTAAGATTCCAGAAATTCAACACAAGAACAGAATATTAAAAGCTGTTAGAAAAAGAAATAAATCATCTATAAAGGAAAGCCCATCAGAATCACAGCTGACTTCTCAAAACAAACCCTTAAGGCAGGAGAACTTGGAGTGAAGTATTTCAAGCTGTAAAAGAAAGTAACCTCCAGCTCAGAATGACGTTCCCCACAAAACTATCTTTCAAAATTGATGGAGAAATCAGATATATCCATGACAAAGAACACCTAAAGAAATTCATGGCCACTAACTCAGCACTCCAAAATGTTCTGAAGGACATTCTGGAAAGAGATAATAAGGGCTACAACTCCATAAACCCCATCAAAATGAATCCACCAGGCAAGGCAGATAATTAAACAGAGGGAAAAGAAAGGGGACCAACAACAGGAAAATAACATGAAAAGGATAAGTCAATACCTATCAGCTATAACCATCAATGTGAATGGTCTTAGTTCACCAATCAAGAGATGCAATGACAGAATGGATCAAGAAATGCATCAGGAAACAGAATGCAGAATGGATCAAGCAGAATGGATCAAGAAACAAGACCCAGCAGTATGATACATACAAGAAACACATTTAACTCAAAAAAAATTCATAGATTGAAAGTCAAAGAATGGGAAACAATATTCCATGTGACAAGTACCTGGGAAAAAGCAAGGGTAGCTATTCTATTTGCAGACAAAGTACCTGGGAAAAAGCAAGGGTAGCTATTCTATTTGCAGACAAAGTTTCAAGCCAAGATTAATCAAGAAAGGCAATGAAAATCACTATATCCTTGTAAATAGGGTGATCCAAGAGGGAGAGATAATAATCATAAATATATATGTACCAAAAATCAACATACCTAACTATATAAAACAAATATTAACAGACATGAAAAATCAAATAAGCATGAGTACAACTCTAATGGGAGACCAAAACACTCCACTGTCAAATAGACAGGTCAAACAGACCAAAAAAAAAAAAGAAAAAATCAACAAAAAATATCAGACTTGAACCAAAGTTTGGAACAAATGGACTTAGCAAATGTCTACAGAGTGTTTTACCCCACAACATGAGCATACGCATTATTCTCAGCTGCACACGTGATGTTCTCCAAAACAGATCACATACTGGCTCAAAGCACATGCTTAAGTAAATGCAAAAGAATTGAAATTATATTATGCATATTATCAGACCATAGCACAACAAGACTAGAAATCAATAGCAAAAGAAGCATAAAAACTTTATAAACACATGGAAATTATATAACACCCTCCTGAACAACTAATGCATCAGAAATGAAATGAAAGAAGAAATTAAGCCAGGCGTGGTGGTGCATGCCTGTAATTCCAGCACTTGGGAGGCTGAGGCAGGAGGACCATTGGGAGTTTGAGGCCAGCCTGGGCTACAAAGTGAGCTCAAGACCAGCCTGAAATGCATAGTGAGACCTTGTCTCAAACAGACAAAAAAAAAAAAAAAAAAGAAGAAGAAGAAATTAGACAGTTTCTACAGATAAATGATAATATCAATACAAATTACTATGATTTATGGGATATAATGAAAGCATTTCTATAAGGGAAAATTATAGCAGTGAATTCCCATATCAGAAAAACAGAGCAAACTCAAATAAAGATCCTAATGTTTAACCTCAAGTTTCTAGAAAAAGAAGAGCTGGTCAAGCCCAAAGCTCACATGAAGGAGAAAATTATAAAGATCAGAGAAAACAATTGATGAAATTGAGACTAAGAAAATAATACAAAGAATCAATGAATCAAAGAGTTGGATTTTCTAAAAAGATTAATAAGAGTGACTAGACCTTATCCAACCTTATTCAAAAAGGAAAGAAAAAACTCAAAGCCATGCAACTAGGAATGAGAAAGGTGAAATCACAACAGATCCTGCCGAAATCCAGAAGACCATCAATACTTACTTTGAGAACCTGTATCCAAAAAAGATGGAAAACACAGAAAAAATGAACAGATGCCTGGATAATACAAATTACCAAAGCTGAATCAAGAAAATATAAAAATTCTCAATAACCCAATATCAGTCAATGAAATTGAAGATGTAATTGAAAACCTACCAACAAAGAAAAGGCCAGGTCCTGATGGGCTCACTGCTGAGTTCTATAAGAAACTTAGACAAGATCTAATGTCACTCCTTCCCAAAATCTTCAATGAAATTGAAGGGGAAGAAATACCCCCAAACTCATTTCTGGAAGCATTACCCTGACACCAAAACCAGAGAATGAACTAAACTAAAAAAGAGAACTACAGGACAATTCCTCAAATGAACAGAGACACAAATGTCTTCAATAAGATACTGGCAAAGAGACTGCAGCAAATCATCCAGAACGTTGTTCACCAAGACCAAGTAGGATTCATCCCAGGGATGCAGGGATGGATTAACATACACAAATCAAGATGTAATACACTATATTAATAGAACAAGGAGAAAAACCACACAATCATATCAATACATGCAGAAAAAGCATTTGACAAAGCCCAACACCCATTCATGATAAAAAAATCTACAAAAATTTGAATAAATGGTCTTTATCTCAGTCTGACAAATGCCATCTAACACAAACCAGAAGCCAACACCATACTAAATGGTCAGTAACTGAAAGCCTTTACTCTAAAATAAGGAACAAGACAAAGATGTACACCATCACCACTATACTGACTCAGTATAGTTCTGGAAACATTAGTCAGAGCAATTAGACAAGAGAAAGACATAAAAGAATAGGAAAGAAAGAAGGTAAATTATCATTATTTGTAGATGACATGATACTATACATTAAAAACTCCAAAATCTCTACCAAAAGACTTCTAGATTTAATAACCAAATTCAGTAGCATAGCTGGATAAAAAATCAACACTTGAAAATCAATAGCATTCTACACAAATAACAATAGCACCTGTACACAAATAACAAATGCACTTAGAGAGAAATAAGAGAAACTACACTTTTCACAATAGCATAAAAAATGAAATACTTATGAGTCAGTCTAATGAAGTAAGTAAAAGAGTTCTACATTGAAAACTACAGTATTGTGAAAAAGGAGATTGAAGAGGATATCAGAAAATGCAAAGATATCCTTTTTCTGGGTAGGAAGAACCAAAGTAGTGAAAATGGTCATACTTACAAAATTGGTATGCAGATTTAATGCAATCCCAATCAAAATACTAATAACATACCAAAAAGATGCTTAGAATAGCAAAAGCAATTCTGGGCAACAAAGACCCTATCAAGTCAGGGGGCATCACAATTCTTCCTCCATCAGGTCTGATTCCACAATCTGTACTCTTTCTAATATTCTACTGGGCAAACCTGTTTCAACTTGTTCTGTTCAAAACAGGTTTCAAAAGGCAGAGGAGAAAATGCAGCACTTCTCTATGGAAAAATCTTTTACAAGAACAGTAGAAGCTTACAGTGGTGTACATCCTACTTCTAGTTTTCAGAACTTTGATTCTCTATGTGAAATATCACAACTCTAAGATGTCTGGAACTTACAGCTTGCAAAACCACATTTTGTCTTCACTGAATCTGCTCTTATTAAGTCAAGGACTCATTATAGGAATAAATGGGCCAACCCATGGCAGTGTGCTATCTCTGCTCAGCCCCAGACCTTTCATGCCACAGCGACTCCTAAGAGAGAGAGACATTAATTATGGATGCGACTCCTGATCTCATATCTTTACTGTCCAGTGCCAAAGTCCACCTTTTGGTTACAAGGTTCTCACCATCTACCATACGAGCCAGAAATGTGGAAGTCAACCTAGACTTTTTCTTTCTCCTTACTTCTCACCACTACTTTTCATTAATCTACTAATTTTGGCCTTTTGATAATTTACTCCCTTACCACTGTTATTGATTTAATTTGGGTCTTGAGGATTTCTACTTCATCTTGCTGAGCACTAAGAAACCTGTCTGTCCCCGCTGCATACGCACATATGCCCAGTAATACTCTGTGTTGTGTCTTCAACAGAATTCCTAAACTCCCATTTGATCATAGCCATTGCTTAAAATATTTGATGGTTCGCTATATAAAATCCAAACTCCTTGTAGCAAAACAAACAACAACAACAACAACTCTTTTCATTACTCTACAAGCTTTACTCTTCCAATCATTCCCTCGTGCACCTCACCAACACCTACAGTTCTCTGAATGAAACTAAACATGTATTTCTTGGCCTCTTGCTATGTGCCAGGCAACGTACTAGGCAGTGGGGATACCATAGTGAGCAAGGCAGAGATGGTTCCCGGCCTCATGGCAATCAGTCCAAAAGTGGGGCTGCGGGTATAGCTGAGGAGAGAGCGCACGCTTTGTGTGAACAAGGCCCTGGGTTTGATGGATACCAGGAAGAAGGAAGGAAGGGAGACAGGGCAGGAAAAACGTCTGAAATGAATATCAAGTAAATAATGAGCTGTGTGATTAATCTAGAAAATGGTTAAGTGCAAGGGCACATGGCAGAGAAATGTGTCAGGGAAAGTAAAGGGTTGACCCAGAGAAATGGAGACTGGATGAGCTGGCCAGCAGAGATGAGAGGGCAGCCCCATGCAGCTGAGCTGTGCTTATGTGCATGCGTCGTGCCCTGGTCACCCCTCCACACATATCCTGCCTTGCCCTGGGCTGTTTATCTCTCCAGCCTCATGGACCCTCTTCAGACAGGAGGGCTGGCACACCTGTCTGTGCAGATGTTTGCTGGTGATGATGACGATGACATTAGCTATATTTTATGTGACAGTACTACAATATATGGATAAATTACTGATAAAGTTTACAACAACCACCATAAATAGACAATATACTTGTTTTTAGAAAGAAAAATAAGGGCTAGAATGGCTAAGAAAATCTTCAAAATCAGATGACCAGATGGAGTCAGATTTAAGTCCAAATCTATTTAATTTTGCAGTCTTTCTATTCTACTGTGGCACCCAGCTACTAATGCTCATAAGGTACATTGTGACCAAGATCAAGCTCTGCTGGATGCCAAACTCCAGGGAAGAGGGATATTCTGCCTGCCATCATATGAACAGTGTGGTCCTCCATACCATTTGGGAGTTCAGTGGGGGCCCTCCTGTACCCACAGGTATTTTTATCCATGGCTCTATGGAAAGAATCCAGATTCTGGACCTGTGCCCCTGAGGACAAGGTCATGGTAAGTACACCAAGTCTTCAAATAGCACCTGCTCTCTACCCAAAGCCTGCTCCCCGGCAGCAGCCTCTGCCCAACTTCACCTGGCATTCAGTGCCCCAGAGCAGGGCACAGAGTAAGAAGAGGCTAGAGGGGCCTTTGTTATGGTCTCTGGTGCTCTGGGGAAGAGCACTCACAACAGGCTGTTACGGTTTGTGTCTGGGTGTCTCCCCAGAGCCTCATGTAGTCATGGGGAGGGCTTTCAGAGTTTATGATTGATCCATGATCCAATGCTGTGATTGTGGATGTGAGTGCTATACCCGCCCTGGGGCAGATAGTTTGCAGATGTAAGGGAGAGAAAGAGGCAGCTTGCCTCCATTTCTCTCTTGTGCTCTTGTTGCTTTTGCTGTTTTCTGCCACCATGAAAGTTTGCCCTCTGCCATGTGCCACTCTGCCTTGGAGCCAGCTGAGTATGGACTGAAACCTCACAAACTGTGAGCTAAATAAACTTTTCCTTTCTTAATTCTAGGTGTCAAGTATTTTGTCTCAGCAAAGAGAGAAAAGTAACCAAGACAGAGGTCAAGGTAGGAATTACTGCAAAGGACCACAGGTGAGAAGGTGGTGGGCAGGTGAGGTAGCAGGTATAGTGGGTGGCAGAACTAAGATCTTCGCAGAAGACGGCCAAGAAGCTCTCTTGGAACTTCAGACATCTGGCCATGCTTTAGGCTAAGAAGGAAGCAACAGATTCAAGATATGAAAAGGACAAGGCGTCTCCAAAGAGGGGAGAGGTAAGATCTCAAAGACACACATGGGGTCAGTTCAAGGGCATGGGGGAAGGGATTAGCCCTGGTGTATTGAATGACTTCCCCAGTGAATGGGACAAAAGGAGGACAGAGGAGAATTGCCATTGAGAGGCTCTGAGATCACTAGAAACCGGGATCCCCAGTACTAAACTAGGATTTCTTTACTACGGATTTGCATGAGACTCTTTAGTAACTACAAAGTTTCCAGCCCTTAACATGAACTTTGGAGGATGTTTGGGTGTAATTCTGGATGGTGAGATAAATTTGTAAATTCTGAGAAACTGCCAGAAGCTGTGACTAGAATGCTAGAATGTACTACGTTACATGGAGAAAAGAGCAGATAGCAATATCCTAGGGAAAAGAACAGGATGAGACATCCTAGGGGTTACAGGCATCTGACGAGAAAGAGGACTAAGCTAGAAGGGGGAATAATAACCTTTGTGTTCATGCCCTTTGGCCCTACGTCCCTCCTTCATCCCATACATTGCTGTACGAAGACCATGATAAAAGCAATTAGGAAACTATAAAGAACCTTGAACTCTTGTTAAATAGATGAATGGGTAGGTGGACGTTTGGATGGACAAACAAAAGGACAGACAGGTAGATGAAAGGCAACTAGAACACCTAGATAGAGAAGAAAGTATAAAATGAACTTCTATTGAAATATTTCAAATATGAGTCCCTATGGGGAGATTATAAGTGCTGTATTATTGAGTAGATATAAAGTATTATGGTCTTTCCTCTGACTTTCCGATGCGGTCAGCGACAGGAAAGAGCTGAAAAATGGGAAGGAGAGACTTCTCTCAAAGTGTTTGCTTAGTGAGAACTAAGATTAGCAGTTACTCATAACGAGCACTTTTCAAAGTAAAAATAGGAAGAAGCACCAAACACTTACCTTCATAGCTAGATGGGGTAAGCTTAGCTTCTAGAGCTATGGAAAGGGAAATTTGGGACGAACACCGCGAGCTATGTCCACGACAGAATGTAGCGGTACTTCTTCAAACAAACCCCAAATCACCACTCTGGTTAGCAGGAGTGGATCCTTCCCTGAAATTAAAGAGACAGCAGCAAAGGAGCTTCAGGGTTTACAGTTTCTAAATCCTTGCTCTCTATGTTACCGACTCAAGCTTGTAACGGTTCTGTAAATAACGAATACTTACATGCTTATCTCACTGTTTTACTTTTTCGAGAATAGGGAATTCACATATGTTTTGTAGAATAAAGTCATATTTCTATGTGAATATTTGAACTATTTCTTATCTAATACCCAAAGTGCAAGGCTTTCATTGCCAGGATAGCAAAGTAATTCTTGTTTGGGACAGTTGGAGAAAGAAGGGAGGGGAGGTAAGCATTCACAGGGGGAAAATACTGAGGTAAAATCAGGGATAGAGAAGGAAAATACAGTTTTGCTGGAAAGCTTCAGAAGAGTTCTGAGTGCTCCCAGTTCCCAGGTTGACAGCGATAGCCTACTTTGGTCCTCACTGTGGACTCAACTGCTCAATCGCTCCTACAGCTGCCTCACACACTCCTCAGTCCAGCTGACTGGAGACTGAGCTCCTGATCCACTCTCCCGAACCTGTCCCTCGCAGCTGCCCCCTTTCCATGACGGCACTTTGTTCTTCTAGTTGTGCAGACCAACACAACGTGCAGTAATCCAGTATCTCACACTTTTTTCACGGCCCCCATCCGATCATCCACGAATCCTGTCATCTCTGTCTTTGAAACATGGCTCTAGATGAGACTCTACCCCAGCAGCCTCTCACTGCGCTCCCTGGCCTCCCGCTTCATTCTGCCCTCCCCTGGCTGACTCAGCACATTTGTCTCCTTGCGGCTTTCCCGTGGCTTCCTCTGACCGCGCCTTACCGTGCGTGACCTGGCAGCTGTACCCCTCCGCCCCACTGAGGGACGCTGTCCTTCCTGGGTTCCCCGTATCCATGTGACTCTCCCTCAATCTCACCCAAGGCTCTAGTCGAATTTCACTTTCCCAAAGAGGTTTTCCCTGGTTCAACTATCTAAATCGCAAACTTTTTTTTTTTTTTTTGGTACCGGGAATTGAACTCAGGACCTTGCACTTGCCAGGCAGGCGCTTATGCCGCTGAGCTATATCCCCAGCCATTCCCCATTCCCTGGCACTCCCCGTCCCCCTTACCTGATTCGTGTTTCTCCATCTTATTTTGTTCCTCCCATATGACATTTACATTTTATTTGTTTAGCTTATTATCTCTCTACCCTCAGTAGATTTGTAAGCTACATAAGAGGGAAAAGTTCTCTCCCTTTAGTTCATTGCTCTAGCCACTGAACAACACTTAGCACTCAGTAGGTGTTTGAGAAAGGAAGGAAGGAAGGAAGGAAGGAAGGAAGGAAGGAAGGAAGGAAGGAAAAAAAGAAGGAAAGAAGGCAAAAAGGAAAAAAAGGGGAAAGGAAGGAAGGAAGGAGAAAAGGGAGGGAGGGAGGGAGGAAAGGGGAGTAGATAGGCTAATAAATATAGTCCAGTATTGTCAGTGGAGAGTAGATACAGGAACAATTCTTGAAGAATGAACTCAATAATTCCCCACCTTTAAATTGGCTATTAAAAGAAATATGAGACCCAAGAAGGAAAGGGTATTTAGTATGCATATTTGGAAACACACATGGACACACATACATATACACAACGAATTTACGAGTCTTCTACTGAAGCTGAAAAAAAGGTTCCCATAGAACAAGTCACGATCACAGAAGCCCACGGTGCAATTTCATTATTACTAGATGAGCTAAGCAAGACGTCACTGATACTGCCTCTGTTCATAATGTTGTCTGTGTTATTATAGCTCAGTGAATACATGACTAATTAGTGGGCTTGAATGAATTGTTTCTTCTCTTAGCTCTGTAAGCAGGGTTTTCCCCTTAAATCCTAAGGTTCTTAATTTCAAATTTTTCTTACAATAGCAGTTACCAGGAACCAACCCCCTAAACTGTAAAAACTTCTACATTCAATTCTAAACCTAAAAATAAATAACACCTGCATTATCCAATGTTAAAGCTCCTTGTTCTTCCATTAGGATAACTTCTAATGAGAAGTCACCCTAGGCAAGATTTTATCTCTCTTCAACCCATGAGAGAGCACACAATGCCATCATTATTTTCTGTTACTGAATGAGCATTAAAAAGATAACAGCCATAAACATGCATTAAATTAAAAGAAAGCAATAGGAAGAAATTAATAAAAGTAACAGTTTATAAAAGTTACAAGAAATCTACAATAGAAAGCTCCACAGACAAGAGTTGGTGATTTGAAGAAGTTAATACAATTGATAAACCACAGCTGAAACTGATCAAAAAAGAAAAAGATATAAATAAGCACATGAAGAATGACAACAGGAACATTACATATTCTTCAGAAAATTAACAGAGAATGAAGAAATTGCAAGCCACTTTTTGCCTATATATTTGATGGCTTAGATTAAAAGGAGACATTCCTAAAAATTTTTGACAAAGTCAGGAAGAAATGGAAAACTTAAGTAGATTTAATGGTTTTTTAAAAAATCTTCCAATAAAGAAAACACTAAATTCTGATGGCTTCTGCAGAAATTCTACAACACATAAAATTAAGGTTAATTATACTTTTCCACAAGTCTCCAGAGACCAGAACAAGAGAACACATCCCCAGCTATCATGAATCTGGTATAACTTTGATTCCAAAATTTATAAGGACCATAGATGAGAAAGGCAAATTGTAGACCAACCTCATTCATGAATGTTGAAACAAAAAAAGACCTTATGAGTCTTCCATCTAGAACATATAAAGAATTAAAAAGCATCAGC
>NW_004955450.1:14798799-14800147 GCF_000276665.1 Chinchilla lanigera | reverse complement strand
AAGATATTATGAGATTATTTATAAACCAATCTTGTAATATTAGAAGAGGATAATAATGTGACATAGTGTTGGTGTTTTAGTCAATATTCTGTCACTGTGACAAAATGCCTGATAATCAGCTCCTAAGGAGGAAAGGTTTATTTTGGCTCACGGTTACAGAGGTTCAAGTCTGCGGTGTTTTGGCCGTCTTGCTTTTGGGACTGTGGCAGCACACTACATCCTGGGGAGGGGGAGTACATCAAAAGGAGATGCTCATGTCTTGGTAGTCAGGAAGGAGAGAGAAAAGAAGATGAGAGACCAGGTCCTGACATCCCCATCAGGTGCATGCCCTTTGTGGCCCTGACTTCCTTCTTTAGGCTCCATTTCTAAAGGTTGTCACCTCCAAATAGCAGCACAAGTTTAGGACCAAGCCTTTAACACACAAGCCTTTGGGGGTCACGTATCCAAACCATAGCAGGGGATTATACCAGTATGCAAGCTTAATAGTTGATCTTCAAAGTAATTTTTAGCAAACAAAAAACTAGGAAGGAAATTCCTTAATCTGACAAAAAACAAAACAAAACAACAAAAAAAAACCACTACAGGATTCTGACAGCAGATATCAAATTTAATTGTAAAATATCAAAAACTTTCCCTCTGAGATTGAGAACTGGATAAGAATGTTTGCTGTGACTATTTTCATCCAATCTTATGCTGGAGGTCATACAATGGAGCATGAAAAAGAAGTAAATGTTATCCAAAAATTAGAAATAAAGAAGTGATGTTCTCACTGGTATCAAGTGTCGGGGACCTGGCCAAGATCCGCAACTTCCTGTCTGAGGGGTATGGCAAAAGGATGAAATAAGGAGCAGAGACACATTTAGTAATGTATGAAGTGGGGCTAGGAGGTCCATGCCTCCGGATGGGCAGAGACAAAGACGCTCCAAACTGGCCGCTACTTACTGGGTGTGTGCCATCTACTGGGTGTGTGCAGTGATAGGTGGGATTAGTGGAAGGTTCAAGGTCGGCAGAGGTCAATGACTGAGCTGACTCAGAGGGCAACCGGACAGTCCTGGGATGACTGAAGAGGTCAGAGATGGTCCCATGCTAAGGAGATTTTGCTCTGGAGTATTTTTAATCCTATTGGTCTTAGCTTAGTCTTAGTGGATGGGAAATTTCAAAAGGGTGACACTGATAATCCCAAACTTCCCTCCCCTTAGGGAAGTGTGCAAAATTAGCCATTGTGAATCTGCTGTCCCCAACAATTATGTAAGTCAAACTGTTTTTTAAAATCTGCAGATATATTATAATTAACAAACTTGGGAAGTTTTAGATCTAAAATTGATATATAAAAATCATTTGAGGGGCT
>NW_004955450.1:14787961-14798699 GCF_000276665.1 Chinchilla lanigera | reverse complement strand
AAAAATCATTTGAAAGGCAGCCATGCAGTTCTACATACTTAAAAGAATATGCCATATAATCAGGCAGGAAGACTCGATTGTCAACTTTTCCCAAGTATTTTTAGTGATCTCATGGTATCTCAACCCAAATTGTAACAGGTTATTTTGGAGTAATTGAAGATGACTATAAACTCACATGGAAATGGAAAGCACTTTAAAAATCTAAAACTTTTTCTTTTTTTGTCTTTTTGAAGCAGGGTCTTGTTATGCAGTTCAGGCTGGTCTTGACCTCACTTTGTAGCCCAGGCTGGTCTTGAACTCAGCGATTCTCCTGTCTCAGCCTCCCAAGTGCTGGGATTACAGGTGTGCGCCACCCCGCCCCCCTTCTAAGACATTTTTGAAAAAGAATTCTTAGGAAGTATTCTATGCAAGACTCCAAGACATTAAAACTTATAGTAATCAAAATATTATGGAATTGGTATAGAGATAAACAAAAATACCAACAGAACAAAATGTAGAGCCCTAAAATAGACTCTTACGCTATTATGGCTTATGCTTAGATGTCCCCCCAAAGCCTCACGCACTCATAGGTGGGGCTTTTCAGAGGTGGCTGGATCCAGGAGGTATGAATAAGGATTAAGAGTCTGCGGTGACTAAATTAGTGCACTGATTAGTTTACCATAGTTCTGCATGTGGATGGTGGGAAGCCCCACCCTGGGTGTGGGTGGCACCAACCAATAGGCTTGCTGTCTCCTCCTGCCCTGCCATGGACTGTTTCTCGTCTGCCATACCAATTTTACGAGATAGTGCTACTGCACTGCAGCCAGCTGACTATGGACTGAAACCTCTACAAACTATGAGCCAAAATAAACCTTTCCTCCATTTAACTGGTAGGTAAGGGTATTGTGTCTCAGCAGTGAGAAAAATAACTAAGACATACACATATGAACATTTGATATATAACTGAGGTATCAAAGCAGGGCGGTGGTGAAAAGACAAGATGTCAAATAATGATGCTGGAACTGGGTATCATGTGAGCAAAACCAAAACTGAACCCCATCTTATATCTTATTGAAACCATAATTGTGACTATATTTTAAAAACTATACACAAGGGACAAAGCTTTAAAGATGTTATACAAAAAAAATTTATAATCTCAGGATAGGAAAAGAGTTCTTAATCAAGACATAAAAAATACTAACCATAAAGGAAAAGATTAATTCCTTTACATTAAAACCATATTTACCAAAGACAGCATTAAAAAATGAAAAGAAAATTTTTGTTATAAAAATGGGTGAAGCTAATTGCCAACACAGATAATTAATGAGACTAATATCCACTCTACATTATATACTAATAAAGTATACTAATATATGCTAATATACCATACATACTATAATATACTAATAAATGTCTAGAAGCTCATGGCCACCACTTTGCGTACCTCTTGTAACTGTAGAGGCCAAAGGTAATTTGTATTAATCTCGTGATACCTCAGTAAATTCAGTAGTAAAATGTTTATTCAAGTTACTCTTTTCCTGATGCATACCTTTTTTGGTGAACTCTATGTATTGCTAGGAAGACAAATCACCCAAGAGGAAATCTGATGAAGACTCAGACACAGACCTCACACAGGAGGAAATCCAATAGCCAATAAACACATAAAGTCTCAGTTACCAAGGAAATGCAAATTTTATACCACTCTGCTCTTTTCCTACTGCCAAATGTTAACAATTCTTATCAGAACAGAAACTTAGGATGTAGGACTGGGGAAAATATAAGCTAGAAATAGTAAGTTCTGGAAAGTATTTAGCACTGTCTTGTAAAATTGGGGGCACACATGCTCTGTGGCCTGGGGGTTCCACTCCTAACTCCACATAATATAGGACAGACTCATCTATATCAAAATATATGTCCATGTGTTCATGTATCTGCATACAAATAAGTGGATTATTCCTCAAATATGTTATTTTTTATTACTTTTTATTTTGTGGACTTATTCTCATGTTACATTGAGTTGCAGTTCCATGGTCATCAACAAAATAAGAATTACTGATTTTAGATGTAGAAAGCTCATACTACTTATAATTTTGTAGAAGGAAAACACATGTGAAGAATGACATCTTTCTCAAAATGGACCCCCTCCCTCAAAGACATACGTCCACAACTGCATAGCAGCATTGTTTATAGCTGTCGACATTGGAAATAATGCCATGTTAACTAAGGTAGGAGCTACTGCTGTGGATAACTGTTCACCTTTTACGTCCCTGTTAGCCCAGTGCAGAGTCTCCTAAGTAGAGGGCCATCCTGGGCAGCTCTCATTCCAGCAGTGACCCAGGAACACAGTTTTCTTCTATTTTCTTCTATTTTGTAGCTCCACCATCTTCCATATATGGCTTTCAAGATCACCCAGAGGTCATCTCCAGTGCTCATGGCGGGGAAAGATCATGGAGGATTATGTGTGGAGGTCTGCATGGGTTCTTTCCCTTACTGGAAAATGCCATCCAGACCCTCGCAGGAACAGGTAGGCAGTAACTTGCTGTTAATCCCTGCCACAAGCCAAATATTCATGTCTCTGATACATGCTGATGTGTTCATACCGTGGGGTGTGACCGGACACACAGAGATGAACAGACAATAACTACACACGCTACCATGGGTGAATCTAAAAAAAGGAACATGCAGCGAAAGAAGACAGACCCCAAAGACAACTTAGACTGTGGTTTCATTTCTATGTCTATATAATTTGTGTATAGTACAAAAATAGCCAAAGCAAAACTGTGTTGTGTAGAGAAATACTACACAGAGGAGCAGGGGCGCTGTTGTGATAACACTTGGGGTAGATTCAGCGGCCTTTGGGGAAGCTGGGAAGTTGGTGGGAAGCCTCTGTCAGGGGCTCCCAGCTGGCAGTTCTGGCATTTTGACAGATTTACCTGGATGTTTAGGAGCTTTTCTTCACAAACATTTTACATGCACACACAGAAGTTCAAAATGCCAAGTGTGCCTTCCAACTTCACCTGAGAGGGCCGTGCTGTGTTACACAGAGAGTACGGTTTCCCTCTGGCTGGGACACCAGTGCCTTGTGGCCAACCACACTCCCCTGTCTCCCTACTAGACACCCAGCACCCTCCAGACCTAATTTCCTCTGATTCACCATGTTGAAAGGGAAGAGAAATCTGTGCTACCATTTGACATAATTGCCAAACACCCGATTCGGTCCCCGTAGGTCCCCGCATAAATGTTATTATGTGCTGTTGTCTCCCATAATTACTGTCCCTTTCCCGGTTGATGAACAGTTCCTGCCGCCCCCTAGCTTGGCTGTTAACTGATCGCTACTTTGCTACGGGTGCTGCTGCTCCTCTCGTGATCTCTTTATCTTTGTTTCCTCTGGTAACTTGTAAATTCCAGTGGCTCATCGCTCTCGTGTTCCAGACACTTCACTTTCAAATCTGTATTTTCCACCCCCCAGTGCACAATTTGTTTTACATTCTGTCGCGTCTCCCTTTCATCATCCTCGAATTCTACAGCTGGGAAAAGCCTTCCTCCCGCTACTTAGCCCTTGAACATCTTTGTTTTTCCATTTCGCAGACTCCAACACTCAGCTTTTGAAGGTAGATAATTTGAAGTATTCCCATGTCCCCTTGCATAAAAGGCGTTTGTACTGGTGTCCTTCAGCAGAAACTTCTCTCTGCCTCCTACTGAGACATCCAAAGGGCTGGTTGGCTTCCAGCCTTGTGCTCCAGAAATGGTGGCATTTCAGTGGCAAGATTCCCACTACCTCTCGATGGGGAAACGAATCCGAATGGGATGTTCAGCGCACATGGGAACAACACGGGCCTGGTGGGGGAGCTTCCCCAAGGGGTCCTCCCGGTCGTCACAGAGGTCCTAAGCCGAGGTTCCATCCAGAAAAGCAGACCTGGGAAGCTTTTTCTCTCTGGCTTTCTTTCAGTCACTTTCAGGAATGCCATCCACTTGTGACAACCAGCGGAGAGGAAAACTCCGGGCACAGGATTCCTGTTGTTTTTTTCTCCCCGAGATATCTTCAGAAGGCTGTTGAACTAATTTTCAGGCTGTTGAGAGCTGAACTCCAGCTGTACTGGCACAACTCAGGGCCAGTGAGTTTTTTCTCTTCTGAGAAAGAGACGCCAACCACAGAGCTACCACTCACAATCCTGTAAGTGTGTGAGCAGGCCCAGAGCTGACCAGCCTGGACAGACCATCAAGGATAACTTCCGGTGATCTTTCCAGTGGCTTAACTTCAGACCAAGTGATCCTTCCCTTTGGTGGGCTTTGCTCTTAGGTGTGTGCCCCATATTCAGGGCAGATGTTTTTAAAGGGTGTTTTGGGAAAGAGAATCCCATTGCACCTAAGTGAGATGTTATGCAAGGCTTCCCACAGCTGCCCTCCTCTTTCTATTGTAAATTACCTTGCACATGCCTGCGGCGAGGAATGTGTTCCTATTTTGATTGTAAAATAAAAGTTTTTTTTTTAAAATTGCCGTGTACTACTTTCAAAAACAGACTGTCAAAACTAATGTAATAAATTACAAAAAGCCAATCAATGATTCAGTTAGCACTTCTGTATTTTAGGAGCTATTTTAAAAAGTTAGCATTGTTTTTTAAAAAAGGCAGAGATTCAAGGCTGTGCCTGCTAAAAAGAGAAAGCATCTATTTGTTGTTGTCCTTACACGTCCCAAGTGTTACAATAACATGATGTTAATGCAGTCCTCTTGCATCCTTAGTTATACATGGCTAAACTGAAAAGACAACTTGCGTCAGCCCATGGAAATACTACCTGTGGAAAAACATTAAAAATTTCAATCTAGTAGAATGTATTGATCATATAAAGGCTCATCAGTCCTATCAGATACTTGGCATTTTAATAGTGCTCTGAATCTTCGATAACTGCTTGGAGGAAAAGTAATTTAAAAAGAATAGCGTAAGTAATGTCCAAAGTATCATGTGGAGGGTATTTATTTTTTAACAAACTTCTTCCTACCTGAACTAGAGAAATTCTTTTAACAGTGTTTTCTTTATAAAAGAGGATAAATAGGATTCTTTCAATGATGTTTCATAAGTCAGCTACAGTCAGGAAATGATAAATTAAGGCTTCTAGCCACCCTCAAATTAAGCAAGCACACACGCATATGCACACACTTAACTGCTGTTGGTAATTGTCACCTTGACACTGTATGCATTCTTCTGGTGACCCACGCACTGAGCAGTAACGCAAAGTGCTTTGGGTCGAGGTCACTGATTTTAGGACGATGGTGGGTCCCTTGCACAGCTCGTGCTCTCTAGGAAGCTTTCTTAAAGGAAGAACACGCACCTTTTCTCCACGTTCAATACAGCCTTCTGGCTGAAAAGCTTCCTCGCTGATAGAAATTTTAAAGGAGTCCTAAAACACAATCAATCATAAAATAAAATTTGCATATCAGTAGGGCATCTGTGGTTGGAGGAGGGAACGCGTGGGTGGGGGAGGGGACGGAGTTCAACTGCTGATCTTTCAAGGAAATAAGGCAGATGAGTGTCTTTTTTATGCTTCTTCAAGCGGCCAGGGCCCGCTGAGCAGCACCCCCAGAGCACAGAGAATCTCTCTTCCCTGATCTGAACACTGTCCCGGGCTCTTTCCGTCCTGTGTGTTAGCACAACCAGCTCGGGGTTGTGCCCTGAGTCCTGGAAAGTCACAAATCACTGGTTCAAATAGACCCGCTTCTTCAAAGGAAAGCAGGGGGCGTGTTGAGGGGAGAAGGAGGAGAGATGCTTAAAGTGATTTAGGACCCCCCTAGGAGAGGGGTTTTGGCACCTGGGCCTTTATGCTGGGACAAGGACTATCTCGCAAGTAGCAAGACACATTGAAATGTAAGAGGGGCCGATTAGGATGGTTCAATCTTCCCCGGATTAGCCGAGCATTTGATATAAATAAGTAAACATCCAAATCGCTTCCACGGCAGCCCCAAAAGTCTCCCCTTTCACTTTCTTTCTCCGGTTTTCTCCAAGAGTGAAAGGGCCTAAAGATTAGAGAAAGAGGTCTTGTGTATTCAAAGTGCTAATTCAGAACTTCTTTCTCTAATACACTCATGAAACATTTTAATTGTCTGACTTTGCATTCAAAAGCCTTGTTTGCGACTCCTAATTGCAGGCTGGTTTGAACAAATAATTGAAATGCATGACTTGCGGGGCCTGCTTAAACAATTATAATGTGCTTTGCCGCTAGGTGCCGGTCCCCCTCCCGCTCCCGGCCCTTTTAGCATAATGACAGGCCGCTCGCTTGATATTTGCAGCCCAGTTAAAACCTTGCTAATTTGCTGCGCGGCGGCCAAGGCTGCGGCTGTGGCCGTACCTGCTGTAGTGCTTGCGACAGCAAAAATGGCTCTCATAGTTCAACTGAATGTTAAGAAGACCTTTTCATTTTCTGCTGAGAGAATCCCACTGGGGTTTTGTTTTCAAAATACAAATCTTTCATGTGCCTGTTAGTTTTGTATCCGCACACAATTTATGGAGCTATTGCCCTGAAAATTCTCCCCCAACCTGATTTTAACAGTCCTCCGTGAAAAGGTTCCTTGCTCGTGAGCAGTTCGGGCGGGATTAGGAATGACAGGCAGGGTCCAGATCCGGGAACGCGGACCCACACACGGGAGGACGCTGCAGGGGAGGGACTCTCCCTTTTGGAACCTAGAACAGTGGCGGATGCTCTTCTGTTTCTGCCTCCTTGTGTGACTCAGGTTAAGGAAACCAAGATTGCACTCACTTACCTTCTGAATATTTAATTTTTTTATTTTTTAAGATCATGGTAAAATATTGGTAACTAAAAACTTGCCAACGTAACCATTTCTAAGTACAGTTCAGTGGCCTCAGGCGCAGTCACACTGCCGGGCAGCCAGCGCCGCTGTCCACCCGCAGAGCAGACTCTTTGCGTCTCACAGAACCAAAACAAAATCACCACTACACAGCAACTCCCCGTTTCTCCCTCTTCTCACTCCCACTTTCAGTTCCTGTGAACGCGATGTTTCTAGTTACAGCACTTAAAAGAAGACCACTTAGCCTGACGTGTCTTAGGAGATGATAAACATTTCACTTTTAAAAAATAAATTACGCTTCAGTGGAATCATCTAGTTCAGTAATTCACAGTTCTCCTATTATCTTTCTTGTTTCTATTCGGGTGAGAGGAATGCCGAGTGATTTTGTAAAAAGTAGATTCAAAAAATTCACGGCTTCAAGCTCCCAGCTGTGCCTGATAGAAGCAGCTCTTGCTCTGGGCACCTCTGGGTGGGCCGGGCCTGGGCGGGTGGCCGCAGGAGGAGCTTCTGATGGCCCAGGCACTGCGCTTCATACACCGTTAGCTCTAAACTCCTCTCTTTCACGGGGAAGATGAAGCTCAGGGAAGTGGGGTCACTTGCTCAGAGTCACACAGCCTCTCTGTGGGGAGAACTGGATCCAAGGCGGGTCGGGGAGACTTCAAAGAGCTCTTCAAGACGCTGAGCTGCACAGCAGGAAGGATCCACAGGAAGTGGTATTTCAAAGACACTGCCTGTTTGGCAGGGGGAGTGGGGATTAACACCAGCTTGTCCCAGGACACAGGTGTGACACGTGGAGGGGGACGGCTACGGGAGGGAAATTCCTAGCCATTGTTATGAACGCATTGTGCCCAGCAGGTGATAGTAGAGCCCTACACGGAGAATCTCTGGCCTAGTGTTTCTTAGTCTTGTTAATCCCTGGGAAAGAGTCTCTTCATAACCCACATTTGAGTTAAGAGCTGTTCACCCCAGCAACCACAGCTGGTCTTTACCGAGTCATTATCATGCACCAAGCTCTCCCTGTGTCACCTGGAAAAACGGGCAGCCTCACACACTTAACACTCCCCGGGACACACGGTCTCCATGCAAGAAGGGCAAGGACTGCCGCAGGAGCCCGTTCAGCTCACCGCCTTCCGTGACAATCATTGGGCCACACTGCGCCAAGTGAGGCACTCCGCTCTGGGGCAGGGGAACCAAGCCATCTGAAGTGTATGTTTAGGTCTCACAAGTCATAGCAAGTGACAGAGCATCGGTAGTGCTTTTCCAGGCTGCCAGGAAGGTAGTAAGTAGGTACCTTCAGGTACCTACTAGGGAAGGTATGTACAGCTTCAATCTTAAAAAACTTCACTTTAGTAATCTTGTGGCCTAAAACATCGTATCTTTCTGCTTCCTAGAAGCACAAATTTAAAATTCAGATGTATGTTATGGAAATTAAATGATACAGACATCTACAACAGACTTCTTTAGGAAGTGTTCATTCGTAGCAGAATGGTTAAGAACGAACAATACCTTTGGAACCTAACTCAAGTTCAAATCCTGCATCTTCATTTATTAGATGTGAGATCTAGAGCAAGTTACTTAGCTTAGCCTCAGTTTCCTCATCTGTAAAATGGCAATAACACCAGTCTCTACTTCAAACAGATAGTTGAAATCATTATCTAGGTTAAGTACTAAATAAATATAACATAGTTATTATTTCAAGTTGAAAGGTAGTTAGGCTTACAAAATGTTCTTGTCAAAAAGATTTCGCCAGAAATTAACCAGGCTTTTTGTGCCTACTTCAAGATTTTAGATCATCCAAAATGTAAGAGAGCATTAAAAAATATACTGTAAGGGGAGATTGCAGGCACTTGCAGAATCATGGCAAACTCCACAGAACGACTAATAGTCTCTTGTTAATTATTATCCAACAATAAGAGCCTTCCAGTTAGTCCGGGGCTCCTGCACGTGCCAGATGGCCGCTAGTGGAACACGGGCCCTTGCAGAGCAGCTAAGGCCTACTTGGTGGAGGAGACGCCGTTGCTCCACCCACTGACGCCAGCCACCTGCCTGGCAGTGGTCGCACAGCCAGTAAGTACTGAGGGAACCAGCCGGGCGTGGTGGCGCACGCCTGTAATCCCAGCTCTTGGGAGTCTGAGGCAGGAGGACCATCGTGAGTTCGAGACCAGCCTGGGCTACAAAGTGAGCTCAAGGCCAGCCTGAACTGCATAGTGAGACCCTGTCTCAAAAAGATTAAAAAAACAAACAAACAAAAAGTACTGAGGGGAGAGCACAGTGCTCTGCCCCGACCCCTGCTTTGCTCAGCTGCCTTCACTCCCACCTCTACCCCTTCACCACCGAGTCTCAAATACTGAGAACATTTCTGATTTGGCTTTGGTAAGTGCAGCTAGGAGAGCAGCTGAAATAGAATAAACACAGAAAAGCAGAAACCCAACCAAGCTCTCGGTGCTGACTTACCTTTTGTAGATTTGAGTCACTGGCTACCACCTGCATCCCTGGGAGGCCACAGCTGACTCAATTTGCCCTGTTCCCCTGGCAAAGGAGGGCACACAAGCGAAGGCAAAACCTGCTTACTCAGCAGCTCGCTCTCGGTTATTCGCGAGACTTTCAGGATTTATAAGTGTTACTTATAAACCCAGGGTTTGTGAAAGTGGCCTTCCTTGCTTAGCCTAGTTCAGTGTCTTGAGTGTGTTTTCTGCTGAGGATCTCTTTCCATCACTTTCATCTTTAAATTCTGACCCACCTTGACAGGACACACATGAATTTGGGACAAGGCAAGCCTCCAAATGAATAAGTGATCACAGTAGTTGGAAGCTCATTGAAGACCTAAAAGCCCCAGTGCCCACGATACTCAGAAAAGAAGCCAAGAAGCAAATCCCCACTTGTTTTCTTTAAGTAGGCCACTGCACAACTCCTCGCTCTGGATTTTGATGAGTGAAAGGAAAGGATTACGTTCTTTCCCAGTCAGAGCTCTATTTTAGGGAACTGCTAAGCCCCTGCTGATGAGGTACAGCCTGCTTTACGGATGAACACTGGCTATCAACAGAGCCTCAGCAATGCTCCCCCAAAATATGGCATCTTGGAAACAGAGAAAACTGTAGAATTGGAAAGGTCATTTTCTGACGTTCTCCTGCCTTTCCGCATGAGAATTGGCCATAAGAGAACTCTGACCTGCCTCCCTTGAAAGTAGGTCATGAGATCCTTACCTGAGACTCTGTGTCCTGCCCTGTACCCAGAGAAGAAATGAAGATAGAGAGATGCCACCAAGGTCCTGGATAGACAGGCCTTGGTAAGTCCCACCACTTTGTTATATTAGGCCACACCCTTATTATCAAATGAACATGACTCATGTTCAGTCATCAGACCTAAGCATAATAATGCACAGATTCTTTTGGGTCCTTGGGGGCTGTCATGTGAAACTCTGGTTAAATAATGACTTACATGTGTCACTGGTTCATTTGTCTTTTGCTATAGGAACTTGGTGATGGGCAAGGAAAAGATAATATTTTTCTTCCGTATAGGTGGCTGAAATTGGCATCACCTATTACAGTCCTTAAAGAACTAAGAGAGTCAAGGAAGGGTCATCTATGCAACAGGGAAGACAGGGAATTCGATTCATGTGGTACCAGTGTCTGTGCCCTCTTTCACCTTCCTCAGATTCCTCACTACACACAAGTCTCTATGTACCATGGGGCATCAGGCTAAACTCATGCTCAGTCTTAGCATGCAGAAGTGGCACTGCCAGACATTATGCACTTCTTGATGAGATGCTGTACGAGATAGACAGCACCACCTGCAAAGAGTCTCATAAAAAATTCTCCACCCAGATCTAGTCAAGGTTACAGGAAATAGAAGAGTCACAAGAATAAGATAAATGGTATCACAAGAAGGAAGAAGAAGAAGAAGAAGAAGAAGAAGAAGAAGAAGAAGAAGAAGAAGAAGAAGAAGAAGAAGAAGAAGAAG
>NW_004955450.1:14774602-14787822 GCF_000276665.1 Chinchilla lanigera | reverse complement strand
GGGGAGAAGAAGGAAGAGGAGCAGGAGGAGGAGAAGAAGGAAGAGGAGGAGGAGGAGAAGGTAAAGGAGAAGGAGAAAGAGGAGAGTGAGCAGAAGGAGGAGAAGGAGAAGGAGAAGGAGGAGGAGGAGAAGAAGGAAAAGGAGGAGGAGAAGAAGGAGAAGGAGGAGGATGAGACAGAGGAAAAGAAGGAGAAGGAGGAGGAGAAGGAGAAAGAGGAGGAGAAAGAGGAGGGGGAGACAGAGGAGAAGAAGGAGAAGGAGGAGGAGGAGGAGGAGGAGAAGGAGAAAGAAGAGAAGGAGGAACAGGAGAAAACTCAACTAACTGAAGAAGTAAGATACATTTTATAGGACGAGTGGCCCCATACCCTCAATAAATCATGACAATGGAGAGGGAACAAAGAGATGGACCCTGGCATAGATGAACTACAAGAATTCTAATCAGGAATTCCACCATTTTTGGAAGCCATCTTCTTTCTAGAACAGTGGCCAATGTGAGAAACAGGCCACAAGGGACAGAGAGTGAGTACACACTTGCTAAATGTAAGAGTGGATAAGTGGATGAAAGAAAGAGACAGCTGAAATCACGGTTCTCCGAAGACAGGTGATGTGCTCTGGGTTGCAGCTGGTGGGCGGTGAGTCCTGGGAGTAAAGCTTGACCTATCAATTCCGGGGTTGCCTTCATCATCTCTCTCTATTCTTGCTTTCTCATGTATAATCTCATTCTATATTCTAAGTCTGAAGAAACAATACTAAACATCATTCATTATTGGATCCTAGTCTAATTAAACCAGCTGTAAAAGGCATTTCGAGGTCAAGTCAGAAACTGACCACCTATGGCTACTAAAAGACTGAGTAGCTGCTGGATCGGACCATTCTATCAGCTGAGATGATGGTATTTTGCTTACACAGGAAACTGTTCTTGTTTCCTAGGTGTGCGTACTATAATTTTTAGAGGGAAAAGTCATGACACTTGTAATTTTCATACTCCAAGGTGAAGAATTTGGCGAACCATTTAAGGTAACAGTTTAATACTATTGAATCTAGGAAACAAATATATGGGAATGTACTAGGTTCTTCTTTTTATGGAAATATTCATAACAGTAATAAGAAACAGGAAGGGAGAGAGAGACAGAGACAGAGACAGAGAGGCCAGCAAAAGCCTTGAATTCTCCAGGAACAACTTTGCATAATTAGGGTTTGAATGATATCAAAGAAAAAATTTTGAAACAGCTGTTTTCTAAGACATTTAACATCAACCCTGACTTATTAGTAGCGATAACTTTATTCTTAAACATGTTCAGATTGCACGCATTTGTACCCCGCCGAAGTCCACAGCATCATTTAGGATGCGTTCCTCTTTCAGTGTGCAGCGAACACTTTTCCTCCTGATGTTCCATGGAAACCGAGGGGAGGAGGATGCAAAGGATGAATGAATCTAGTGACTCCCAAGCTAGAGCAGCCTGTAGCTTTCTGCTGTTGGAAAATCTGAGCTGTGGCTCTCAGTTAAAATAGTGTTTGTTTGTTTGATGCTTGGGACAGGGTCTCACTATGTAGCCCCGGCTGGCCTCAAACTCATGATCCTCCAACCTCAGCCTCAGGAGTGCCGGGACTACAGGCGTGCACCACCCCCATTAAAGAAAGCGATCCTCAACACATTCATATAGCAGTTCTAAGTACATACCCGGGAAGGTTCACAGGGTGACTTGGCTTCTGCTTGACACTTTGTGGACCTAGATAAATTCAGCTGTTGGCCAGCTTGAGGCGTGGAGAGACAGCACTTCCTTCCTTCCTGTCTTCCTTCCTTCCTGTCTTCCATCTCCACGCTGACTAACAGAAGGGGAAGCATTTGTGTGGTACCCTGTGTAACGCTGGTATCTCCCCCAACTGTGAGATAGATCACACCTGCGAGCAGGAGGAAGCACCTGTGAGGCCACCCACTTCTAGCTGCATGTGTTAAAGGAACTGAAATGTACACGAGAAAAGCAAAACAGAGAGGAGGCTGTGGATTGACCACTCTGTTTGGAATAGGCAGACCTGGGTTTTGCCTCTAACTGGCTATCTGGCATCAACACAGCCTTGACCTCCCAAAGCTCTTTGATGTGGTCCATTATAATCAATCAAAAACTCCCCCTCCTCTTCTCTTCCTTCCCGCCTCCCACCCATCCATGCATTCATCCTTCCATTTCTTGAGTGTTCTTGAGGACTCAGTATGTGCCCAGTGCTGTACTCCACTAGGAAGAGAAATCTGCTGGCAGAAAAATGACAGACTTCCCCAAGCAGAGCCTGGTACTCTTGGACTGGCTTTGCCAGGCTCCACTCCCTGCCTCTCCTCCTTGTGCACAATTAATTGAGAATAACAGAGGCACTTTTGAGGAGGCCAGATCTCAGCTAAACCACAAGGAAACTACTGGGTATAGATCAATGATCAGCATAAAAGCAACCCAACAGCTCTCTTAGGGTTTTAAAGCTGACTTTGTATCACCGTGACCCAGGAGGCACAGCTTGCGGATCATTGACAGCAAATGGGTGGCTCGTGGCCTGTCTGGCTACAGTGCTTGAAATATTTCTTATACCACGGCCCATCAGAACTGGGGAAATTGGAGCAGGAGTAGGGGCAACAGATACTTTCAGAACAGTGGCACTGGTTATACAGTGGGGCTGCCCTCGGCCTTTGCTCCTTTGTGGCTTTTGCATGCCTTTGACCTCTGCAGCCACTGGATTTGGGGTGCTCATTCTAAACTAAAGCGCAAGTTTTTCCTTACACTGGGTCTCAAAAGGAAGCTGTTCTCTAACATGAGGGGCTGGGGGCAGGGGGAAGAGGAAGGCAAGGAGAGGATGCCCCCTTTAGCAACTTCCCAACTACAGCAGACTATTATAGTCCAGGAGTGTTATTTAATACATGGAGAAATCAAACTTCAGAGAAACGAGAGCTTCACTCAAGCCAAGTAGAAGAGGCCCAGTGCAGGTCTCCCAGCTCTGCCCTGCTGTTTTTTTCTCTTCTTTCAGATGCCCCACCCCCTGCAGCGAAAGTGAAACTGCAACTTCTATTAAACTGTGTTTCTCATCGTCTCTGAGCACAACTTTGGATGTACCATTTCCACTCCAAGTTGATTCTTTAAAGTGAAGTCTGTCCTGGCATTAGGAGCCCAGAAAAATGAGCTCCCAAGAGTAGGCTCATTGGCAGCGAACCCTGCAGTGCTTCTGCAGTTTGCCAAGAAGCAGTTCAGAGCTCGGAGCTCATCTCCCTCCTTCACAGAGAGCACGTGTATCTGCACGAGTGGACAAGGACAAGACAAAGGACAGGACTTCAGAGTCAAACTAGACCCAAGGCATCCTTTTCTATGACTGTTTCCTGTGCTGTAACCCTGAGCAAACTGCAGAACCTATTTCATACTGTTTGCATTGGAATGAGATGAGATAATGCCTAGACACAGCAAATACACAAAACATAGTAGTAACTGTAGTCATAGCTAAGTAAGGAAGTATGTTATGTACCTGAATTATGTTCAGTTGTGTTGTTTTGGAGAGGCCAGAAATATAACTCTTACCCACAAATTTTTGAGGGTTAAAGTCCCAACAGAAGTTTTGGACAAAGATCACAATGCAGACGCCTTCGAGAGAAGATGCATTCCAGTTGGCTCCTCCAGGGGCTGTTCCTCTGTCCTCCCCAGAGTGTGTTGCTGTGGAGGTGCATTATCGATGGTGTATTCCTTTTCTGATCTAACCAGCCAACAGAACTTCCTGAGAACAATATAGTGACTGCCTTCTTCCCTAGCAGGTATACCAACCATATCATTTCCATGACAAATTCATCCTTTACCGGCATGGGCCCTGGGGAGCTGCAGACAACCCCCCTCCATAGCCCCCCACTCCTATGTGACCGGCCACAGTGGCTGGAAGTGCAGAGCCTGATGATCTCCAAATGCTGGGGGTGTGCGAGGGCAAGGAGGATGCAGAGGACTTGGAAGCATTTGTGGTAGGACAGGAGACGACAGCCATCGAATGGAAGCACACACAGTATGGGAGTATTATGAGCCACCTGGGAAAAGCAAAGCAGGAGAAATGACTGTAGCGCAAGGTTTAGCTTTAACTTCAGCACAGCCACCCTGCCACCAAGAGCTTGTAGAATGAATTTTTTCCTGCTCTCAGTGACCATTCATTAGGACTGGCCGCTTGGCTGGATTAAGAGACACCAACTGGACCAGTAAAGTTTGCTCTGGGTGTATCTAGGTGAGCCATGAGGGCATGCCCCTGAGGATTCTACCTGGTTCCTAGCCTTTTCCTCTCTGGCACTCTTCCCCCATGCTGCTCTGCTTGCTGCATCACGGCCTTCTACCATGATGTTCTGCTGCATCTCAGATCCGTAGCAATGGAAACAGCCAACCATGGACTGAAACCTCTAAAACCATAAGCCAAATAAGCTTTTCCTCCTTTAACATGTGTTTGCCAGGCATTTCACCCCAGCAGTAGGGAGGGTGACGAGTACTGCACCATCCTCCAAAATACCGAGCTTCTACCAGCTACATTTGGAGCAGCTTGAGGGCATTGCTGCTTCTCTAATTCTGGAAGAAGATCTAAGAGGAAGAACCCAAGTGACATTTTCCTGTGAAATATTGCCCTGCCTCAGCAGTCCCTCAGCCTCTGTATGAACCTCTCCCTGCATGGCACAGAGATGGTCCCGTTGCTAATCCCTAAGACCAGCAAATTTCAATGAAAAGGGTTGTGCATTGTGCATTATTAGGGTAAGCAATCTTCTCAATTGATTTTTAGAGGATTTGCCTTTTTAGAAGACCTAAGGTTTATTCTAAAAAGGAAATCATTCTTGAAAGTTAAAAAACAAACAATTAGTAAAAGACACTAGTAAAAGAGAGATCACCAACAGTGTATTATCAGTATGATCTCAAGTTAGCTTTTTGTCAATAGCATATGTATATATGGATATAGTGCAGAATGTTTATGGTTGTTAAAGTTTTCTTGGTAGTGGTTAATTGTGACCTAGCTTTTCTTTTACCAATCTGTTCGTCTTTTTTTGCCTGTAAGTATGTATGTATATATGTACATATGTATGTATGTATGTGTTTATGTTCCCAGATTTAAAAGTCAGCTGAAGAAAAACGAACTAGTTGAAGTATCCTAAGGAGTAGGAGTGAGGGAAAGTCTGCTTTTCTGTGAATAGAATGGTTGTTGTTTCCCCTGGTGGCTGACAACAGTCATTGCTCCTAGCTGGCCTTTCAGGACGCGCAGACAGACCTCAGGTGCTGGGCAGTGACAACTTCATGGTCTCATCTCCCTACATTTGTAAACTCTGAATCTAGGATTCCCATGTCTGCTCTCTTCCTTGATAAAGCAAACACCCACAAGAAATGAGGATACTACCTTCCAAGCTAACTTAGTTAGGAATATAGGTACACTGTCAGTGCTTTGCTGAGTGAAATTGCCTGGGTCCTCTGGCCATTTCTCTAGCCATATCTCAAGTTTTTTTTAAGGCAGTGTGAGCCAAAGTCCTCTACAAACTGGCAGAGAGTAGGAAGAAAACCCCCAGAACTTCAGTCTCGAGTTGGTTTGCCAGTGTATTGGTCAGTTTTCTGTCCCTGAGACAAAATACCTGCAAAACTCAGCTTAGAGGAGGGAACAGCTTACTTTGGCTCATGTTTTTCATGATCAGCTGGCTCACTTTTAGGCCTATGGTAAGGCGGAAGCATCATGCCAGAAAGCTGTGGTAGAGGAAGATTGCTCACCTCATGGTGGCTAGGAAGTAGAGAGTGTAAGAGCCAGATGGGGAAGGATCAAGGACAAGACAGTCTCCAAGGTCATGTGCTGTGACCCACTCCCTTCAACTAAGCCCCACCTCCCACATTTGTATCATCTCATCAATTATGATCCCACCAGTGCATTAATCCATGAATGAGGTTAGAGCCCTCATGGTCCAACTGCCTGCTGAAATTGTCAGCTTGGAACACACGACACTTTGGGGTATCTGAACTCTCACCACCCAAAACAGAGGAAGCTGCACATCCTTCCCTGTGTTCAGACTTTTGATCTCATGAAAAATGTGAAAAGTAAGCTTTCAGTGCTAATTTACATATACTTTCACTGATGTTTCAAGCCTTAGTTTATACGCCTTTTCTACAGGAACAACCTCCCTGCCTCCTCAGGTTGGTAGGTTCTCCCAGTATATATTACCGCTGTACTCAGGTACTTTGTATTTTCACTGTGTCATGGAGCATGGCTGTAATAATTATGTGTGGTTTTTTTGTGTGTGACTCTTTATTCCTCCCACTTGACCACCAGGGGAAAGGCCATGTCTGTATCTTTGCTGTCATGTTCTCAATACATCCTTGTAGAGTTTGAACACAGATCAATAGTTCTCAAACAGCAGAAAGAATGAGTGAGTTAAACACTTCTCCAGGCCTTTTTGGAACTCTTTTATATTTGTGCTGGTCACCTTTCCATTACCTAACAAGAACAGTTCATTTTGTCTTAGTTTTGAAGGTTTGGGCACAAACTGGTTAGTGCCAGTTGCTTTGGAACCGTGTTGATGTAGCACAGAGGAGGGGCGCATGGCCCATCTTGTGTGCACGTCCCCCGTAACCTGCAGCCTCTCATAGTCCTCATGTCTTACAGCTTCCACCACCCATCAAAAGCACTAAGATGGGACACCCAGTCTTTAACACCTGGGCTGTTGGGGGACATTCAAGATCCCAACCATAGAACTACTTTCTGAAACTCAACTTCATGTTCACTGTTTATAGACCTCAAAATGAATAAATACAAATATTTCCTGTGCAACTGCCTTAGAGCTATTATTGGATATAAATGGCTCTTTATACTTCTCAAGTACTTTTTTAAACCCTGAGGCGCTGTAATTGTCACGGTTGTTGGTTAGCAAACAATTTATCCAACCAAAGTCACCCACACTATAGATGCTTCCACAGTGTGCACAGACCTTCAGGAACACACCCCTCCCTTGAACAGCACCCCCACCCCGAAGTCCTTCTGCTGTGGAACTTGTATTCCTGCCCCCACCCCATTTTAGCAGTCCATGTAGCTCATGGGTATGAACAATATTTAGAACGCATCCCAGATATAATTTGCATTTTAATGGAGGCCCTTGGGACGATTTGAGATGATACAAAGTCTTTTTCAGTAGGTACAATTTGCTTTAATGTAATTTAGAAAATAATTATAAATAGACACTGAGTTATTTCACAAATACTGCTTTGGATGAAATGTGTATAAAAAAGTTAATTTAAAGAAAAATGTCAGATAAAGAGAAGAAAAATTAGATCACTGGCTTAGCAAATATTGAGAAGGCAGCATGTCATGATGGCGTGTAGGAAATGCAACCTCAGAATATGGCCTCTTGACATTAAAAAAAAAAAAAACAGCAGAAGCAGGAAGGTCTCTCCACCCTCTATGTGGCACTGACCTCAAAGCAGGTCACAGAACCTAGGGAGATCACCCTCCAGACTTTGCCGTGTCTCCCTCCTGAAGACCATCATATGACCAGGGTTCTGCCTGTACCTTCAGGGGAAGAGTGTCACCCAGGAGTGCCAAGAAGAATCTGGACAAACAGACCTTGGTAAGCCCCTCACAGCTCCTTGGATTGCATCCTTTTGTCCTTCAATTATGCTTCTGCTTGACAATCCACAAAAATACACAAATTACAAAGTGCGCTGCTATAAACATTGGTGCATATATATCACTGTGGTATAATGTTTTTAATTCTTCTGGGAAAATATTCAGAAGGGGAATAGCTGAGTCAAATGGGACCTCTAATCCTAGGTTTTGAGGAATCTCCACACTGATTTCCACAGTGGTGGCACTCCCACCAACAGTGTAGAAGGATTCCTTTTACCCCACAGCGCCGCCAGCATGTTATTGGTTGATTGATTTGATGATAGCCATTCTTTCTGAAAGTGAAAGAAATTGCTCAAAAGGAAAGAATAACTGGGGTGGGGGAAAGGAGAAAAGAAGGAAGGTTTCTCTCTCTATTTTATATATATATATATAATTATATATTATTATAATATATATTATATGTACTATTATGTATAATATATATATTTCTAAGATAATTGTACTAAAATTTTCTATTAGTTTGTTGAAAGGAACAGTTCATTTATTATTGTTAGACTGACCTTACATGCCTATATCTGGTAATCTGAGCAACTACTTTGAAGAAAACAATATGCAATGTAATAACCATTGTTAATTCCCTATCATCTTGTTTTGAAATTCTGTACATTTTTGTTTTTATTATTATTCTGTTTAAAATAAAAATACAAATTTCCTTGTTTCTTTGCTTCTGAAGACTCCCCCATCATGTAAAACTTACATTTTAAAATTTGATGTGCCTTTCTCTTGCTAATCTGTCTTTGTTACGGGGTGTCATTATGACATTGCAACGTGTGAGAAAAAGAAATCATTGTCCTGTAGGTACAGTAAATAGCTTAAGTTTGGGACACATGCTTACAACTGAAAAGATATGAACACAGTAGGCTCTCAGTGAATGTCCATTCACCCCTCTAACTAGCAAACAAGTGCTAAGCTCCCACTATGTGCCCCAAGTGCTAGTGAAAGAATGGTGATCAAAATAGCAGGACCTCTTTCCTCTCCAAGTCACAGCCATTCCTAGGAAAGAGGAGGCAGATGAATAAATGAATTAGGAAAGAAGGAAGGAATGTAAAGAAGAAGAAAGGGGAGGGAAATTTTAACGAATATATTAGGGGTAGGGAGAAAAATTTTGAGCCGGATTGTCTCTAACATGTCCTCAAATAATGCTACCAGACTATACTTTCTACTTCCTATGAACAAAAGCAATATAGGCCATTTGATTTGTCCTTTTATTTTTGAAGTTCAATAGAAGTAGATTTTTTCAACAAGGAGTGTTTTCTTTAGCAATGTCTAGAGCCACTGACAGATAGTTTGATGACATCACCTGGATGCATTAGATTCATTAATGTCCCACAAAGCCAAAGATGTCATGGAAAGACCAGAGGTGACCATCATAGCTTAGAAACTATGGGTGGGAATGTGGCGGGAGGGTATCCAAGGAGGCCTGGATACTTTCCCATCCATGGGAGGGAGGAAATTCATATAAATGTCACTGTATTCTGGAAACCTTAGGAAGACTTCAGGTAGACATTTGGGTATCTATTAAAAGGAAAGCAAAGACCTGGATATGCATATCTGAGAAGCAGGTACAACGAAGCCCTTCACATCTGATTTTGGAGGCCAGCTCGTGTTCTCAGATGGGAATCTCAGCTATACCAAGGCAAATCCACTCTTCCTTATACCAATGCTCCCCTGCAGTAAGTATTTCCCCCAGTTCGCTATGGCTTCCTGATGAGGATGAGTGGTTCTGCACCTGGCATTCTTAATATATCAGTGAATAACAACCAGGAAGATCTCCGTGAAGGGAGGATAATTTATTACTCACAGATATTTTATTTACTCACTCGGATAATTTATTTACTCACCCCACCTAAAAAATGTTCTGAAGCAAACTGTCAAATTCCACCCCACCCCGGTCCGAGTTCATTAATCACACTTGGAAAATGGAACACAGATTGGGAACAAGGTCAGCTCCCTCACTTTTGCCCTGTTGTCATGGGGCCACTGGTGGAATCCTTCCATATTTTCCAGCCATTTCTGTCAACTTCCTATTGAGAGGATAATACTACCTGCAGGAGAAGGGGACTAAACAGCCTCACATATTATGAACCAACCTGTGTTTGGCCTTTATAATTTCCTACACCAGGCTGTGAAGTAAATGGAATTAATCCTGTTATACAGAAGGAACGAACAGGAAATCTGGAAGTAACTTACCCCAAACCACACTGCAGTTGTATAATGGAATGAGTCTGGGGCATAGTAGTGCACACCTGTCATCCCAGCATTTGGGAGGCTGAAGAAGGAGGATTGCCATGAGTTCAAGGCCAGCCTGGGCTACATTGGGAGTTCAAGGCCAGCCTGAACTAAATAGTGAGACCGTGTCTCAAAAAAATAAAAGTTTGAGTTGAAGCCTGGCTCCAAACCCAAAAGATCCCTTCTGTGTGTGCCAGTTAGGTCATGTAAAACCAGCAACTACACTGGAGTACCACAGAGCCCAGAAGCAATGTGCCAGAAGTCCTTGGTACGCAATAGTAGGAGTAAACACCATGGTAGGTGTGTCATTATATACCTTTCAAAGTCAAAGCCCAAAGCCATGGATGGGGAGGCCATAGCTGTGCCCTAATTGGGCTGAGGGAATGGGGTGCGGGAATCCTAACAAGTCAAGCATTTCCTGGGCACGGGCCCTCCAGCCCCAGTCAATGGGGAAGCTGTGGGGCTGAGATAGTGCTTTGCTGAGAGTTAGATTGACTGGCAGATTCATTCCCTTCTGTTTCACCCTGTCTAGCGGGCAGCAGCAAGAGGTAGCTTTGCTGGGGTGGAATAAGAATTCAATCAAGCCATGGCTGGGCCACTTCCCAGGGCACATTTTGAGCAAATCCCCTACCAGTGCTACCCCCATCCCCTCATCTGTAAGACGGAAATTCACGACAGCACACACGCCATGGATAGGAATGTGTGTGCAAGTGTGGGAGACACACAATGCAGGATGAACTGACAGGGCAGAAAGGAAAAAAGAGAGCTGATGCTTATTTGAGAGCCTGAACATATTCACCTTCTCTATACTATGAGTAGAGAAGTACTCAGGGCACACCGGACACACTGCTTCATCTACTTCTCACAATAGTTTGTTCAGGTGCACACTGTCACCCCCTTCGAAGACAAGGAAACAACAGGACATGGCAACATTGACTGACTTAGCCAAGGCCCTTGGTTAGTTTGGAGCAGATTTGGATTTGAATTAAATGAGATGCCCTGGATTTCTGCAGCCCCACTCTGCCTCTCCATATAAAAGACAATGTTTTGGTACAGTAAGGAGGTTCCTTTTACTGGAAATAATGACGACCAGATGACTGAGCATAAAGTTGTGACAGATGAGACACCTCCCCCTCAAACTCTAGAACTGTGGTTGGACACTGGATGTCTCACTGGAGTTGTACATGGAAAATCTAACTGTAACTGCAACCTCTTAAGTCTTGTTTTCATTCACTCACCCATGGTTTACTTTAACACTTGCTTATTGAGTACCTTGCCTATGTCTGAGCTGCTCTAGATGGCAGAGTAGTAAATATGGCAGTCAAAGAGGAAGAAAGTGATTTCAGGAAGGAAGATTGCTCTGAAGTCCAGGAGTAGTGTCCCATGATGGTGATCTCCTGGGGATTTATGGGATGGGAAGGGAGGCTCCTTTACATGGGGGCCAGGGAAGCTCTGTTTGAGAGGGTTCTGGATAAGGGTCTGGTGATGAGACAGAGTCAGCTATATGGACACAGGAGGGGAGAATGTTCTGAGCACTGGAAACAGTAAATGGGAAGGGTCCCAGACAGAAGCCAACTCTCCACTTAGAGGAACAGAAAGGAACCTGCTGAGACCACAGGCAGCTGACCTCAGAGGAGAGGAGACACCTGAAGAGCAAGAGAGGCTGACAGTGCTTGAATCACATGGCTTGCCTCCTGCAAGCCATGTTAAGAAGATTGAGCACACACTTGTGATCCCAGCATTGAAATGCAGAGGCAGGAGGATGGCAAGTTCAAGTCTCGCCTGGGCAATTTAGCAGGTCTCTGTTTCAAAATAAAAAATAAAAAGCACTAGAGATGTTTTAATCCCTGGTACTACCCCTAACCCCAAAGTCTGAGTTTGATTCTGTTTGTTCTGGGAATCCTTCACAAGAATCTAAAGCAGTGGATCTTGTCTCTGCTTCCCACACTGGGTGACTCATACAAATTCCCTTCATATGAGCATTTGCACGTTTGAACAGAATGAAGGAATTGCAGTAGGATAAATTATCTAAGTTTTCACAGCTCATGACTATAGCCGACCAGTGTGTACTTAGATTTGGGCAAGAATGTGAACTCTTCTAGAAGTCTCTCACCAGCGTCCCCACAAAACCACCAGGCTGTAGATCATAAGTGTCCTTGTTTATTGGAGGCCCAGAGGGTGTTTGCTTATGAGGCCACTGACCGTAGGCTGGTTCCTCTCCTCAACAGAGGTTGGTGCCCGCCAGCTCCCAAGCCATGACAACACCCTACAAATTCTGATTTATACCCCAGTGTGTTGCATCAGTTTTACGTCCCCGTGCCAAGATCCCTGAGATAACCCATTTATAGAAGGAAACATTCATTCTGGCTGACAGTTTCAGAGACTGCAGTCCATGGTCAGCTGGCTTCAATGTTTGTGGGCCTTTCCCACGGCAGAACATCATGGAGGAAGAGCATGGTGGAGCAAAGCTGCTTACCACAAGGTGGCTGGGAAGCAAAGGTCCAGGGGAGAAGCCAGGTTCTCAGTATCCCCTTCAGGGGCACCGCCCCAATAACTTAACTTCCTTCCACTAGGTCCCACACCTTATAGGTTCCACTACTCCCCAGTAGTGGCGCAGGCTGACAGCCAGGTCTTCGGGGACACTGACAACTAAAATCATAACAACCAGTGTCTTGTCACTTCCTCCAAATCTTCCTCTCTTCCACCACTGGAAGGAGCAGACTTTAGAATCTTGTAATTTTGATAGAAACTGGATTTGGACATAGACAGAGGAATAACTTAGAACTCCACACTTTGCATCAAAGCACTGAAGCTCTCTGAGCTCAGTTTTGTTATGGTGGTAGAAAAATCTCACAGGATTACTGTGGAATAGAAGTGGGGTGACACATGAAACCCTCTTGCACAGTGCCTGCCACATATTAAGTGCTCGAAAATGTATATTTCTAAAAACTGGAAGAGCAAACCTTGACACATAAACCTCCAAGCAGGCAAGAGTACTGCCTGGGAATCTCCATGAGGCATATTCATCCTCTGTATCTGTGGACCAAGGGAAGGGGAAGATAAGAACAAATGCAAATCCAGAGCATTACTTCAAAATACACCTTTGGTGTTTTTAAGAAAATACAAAATTTAAATATTAGAATCAGCTAAACCTGGGAGATAGGAAAATGAGTAATAAATAAATGCAGGTAGAAATTTTAGAGTTTTATTTTATGTATACAAGGGGAATAATTAATCTCAAAACATGTAAATTAGGGCTTAGGAGCATTTTCTTTTCTTTTTTTTTTTATTTTAAGGATAAAAGGAGGGAAACATTAACAGACATACAACATTTTACAACATATCACAAG
>NW_004955450.1:14753029-14774502 GCF_000276665.1 Chinchilla lanigera | reverse complement strand
AGGCTTGGGTCTATTTTCAGTTTTCGGCAGGTATTGAGCCAATTTTTCCAGCACCATTTATTAAAGAGGCTATCATTCTTCCAGTGAGTTTGATTGGCCCTTAGGAGCATTTTCAAAACACCACATCTAACTCCAGTTATGCAGAATTTGCTACATTATAATAATTAGGTTTTTTTTTTACAAAAGATTTATTTATTTTGAATAGAAGTATTAAATATTATACTAATTACTGGTTATTTTACTTTGTACCCAGGGAAAAGAAATGAATATTCATTAGCTCCTTAAGCTACTGATCCTCCACCGACTAGACGGATTCTAACATCACCACGAAGCTGTGGGTGGGTAGAAAATGCTCCCTGTAAAGCGAGGCTCATGCTGCAAATCACAGCCCAATTTATTCTGCTAATGTGCACATGCTCCAACCCCCGTGTGAATTCTGTTAGCATTATACTGCCCAGAGCTCCAAGCTGTGCAGCCAATAAGCAAGAAAAACTCTTAAATTGATCATAAGACAACAGAATTTTTCTGTCCACATAACTCATTGACCGTGAACAAGTTTTAAAAATTTAAACGCGATTTTACAGAATAAAATGAACACCTCCACATCTCTAAGGCATGCCTTGTCATAGCAAAGGAATATTTCAACCCATATTTCAATCATTTTTCTGACTTGGTTTTTGTTCCTCCTCTGAGGAAAGTGTCTGCCCAAAAGGTCCCATGTTGAGATTTTAACTGTGGCATTTTCACTATAGCTCAATACTAAACACTGTGTGGTTGTTGTTTGTTTTGTTTTGTTTTGTTTCTCCCTCCAGTGGAAGGGAAAACTAATTAGAGAACACATTTCTCAGGATACCAGTCCTGTTAAATTTCAATGCTTGTTCAGTCTAAGACACCTCTATGTTGGAGTCTATGAGCTGCTTGATTTTTATTTTGTGGTTTATTAAGTTTTGTGAACCAGTTTAGTGCTTGAGCAAGCCATTAACTCAGGAGAGAAGAGGCCGGTGGGCTAGGGGAAGCCAGCCTCACTGAGGAGTCATCATTTTTCTGGGCATGGCCTGGGCACTGACTAGCAGCTTCAGTGGGCACTTCTGCCAATCACAAATGCACTAGGAAAGAGTAGACACCATGGGAAATGGAAAAAAAACAGCTGTGGGGTCCTGCTTCCATGGGGGGCAGGATTGGAATGGGGTGGCATTCTGCAAAACACAACCTCTTGAAATTGTGAGCTTTCTAGAAAGCTAGAAAGTACATACATTTTTTTCTCTCAAGATAGTAAAACTTCCATGTAGTTTTTGCCCACAGAAGAACAAAGAGGAAAGATGTGACATTACAGATTTCCAATTTTGGGAATTGGGAAAGAAGAGGACTTATTCCATCAACATTTACCGAGCACCAGGCGGGTGTTGTATTACACTCTTGCTGTTTTGTGGGGTTCTCAAACCAACCACAGTCCCATGACCCAGGAATTTCTTCCAAATGCGAGTTCAAGTTCTACCCCAAGCCCATGGAATCAGCACCCTGAGGGAGTTCCTGAATTACTGTTCAAAAAGAACTGTCAGGCATTTTTGGTTACTCCCTAATGATCTCCACCTAACATGTTGTAAAAATAAAAAGTCCTGAGGGGCTGGGGATTTAGCTCAGCGGCAAAAGCGTTTGCCTGGCAAGCGCAAGGTCGTGAGTTCGGTTCCCGGTACCGGAGAAAAACCAAAAATAACCAAAAACAAAAACAAAAACAAAAAGTCCTGGCCAGCTACTGACCAAAACTTCAGATACAGTTCTACATCATTGCAAGGAACACTGCATAAGCAATTACAGGGACAGCAGGCAATCAGAGGCTGTTTCCATAAAGACCTCCTATGCCACATCAAGGAAGAGTCAGGTTTCTAGGCAGACAAGGTGCCCGACTCACCTGGTGTGGCTAAATCAACAGGGATTCCCTTTCAGAAGCCACAGAGCAACTCCAGGCAGGAGAGAGACCTAGGAAATAAGGCTGGCTTCGTCTGGTTTGCAGCTGGCAGTGAGAGAGGGTTAGAAGAAAATAATACCGTGCATTTAGCTGACTAATTTATTTAGATCTTTCACTACTCCGTGTCCCTTGCACAGAAATCACATGAGCCACCAAAACCCTGGGGTGGGGTATCCCTCTGATTTCACTGGGACTGTGTTACATTTTATCTTCATTTTCTGCTCTAATAGGTGCTGGTAATACCCCTTGATGCGTTGTGTAGAGCTGCAGATCTTCCAAAGCCAAATGGAAGTGACTTAGAGATATTGTAGAAATTAATGACCCGTGAGAATTTTCTAGGGACTTTGATCTTATCTCCCCGGAGCCTCCTTCAGGTCAATCTGTATCAACTTGTCTATTTCCCAGCATTTATTTTCACATTAAAAATGACTTTAAATTACAAAAGCAATACACAAACTGGCATTTTAGAAAAATTCAAATAAAATATATACAGTAAGAAAGTGAAAATCCTCCTTGCTTCCTACCCACACAGTAATCACGGTCCATGTTAGGGTGCACTTTTCTAGAGGTTATTTTGTGAATTAATTATATATATACACATCAACACATAATAGTCATTTCACATGCTCAAGTTATATAGTATTATTTTATAAGTTGATTTTGTGCAGTTTATTTGCTCCCCACAAGGCAGTACACATAATTTTTAAATAGGTGGATCATTTTCCATGGACTAGAGTTACCTTATTAATTTAATCATTCCCCTCTTGGTGAATATTTGGATTATGTACAATTTTTAAGCAATTATAAAGAGTTTCCAAGATGGCCAGATGAGTGACACATGGAAATAAAGAATGCCCCATGCGCTATCAGCAATAATCAAAGTCCTTTCACATAAAAAAGAAATGTACAATATTAAAAAAAGACCTATAAACTTTAGTCATGGATGCAAAAGATGATCAGACAATGGAGACTGTATACCTTGTTTGTAGACAAGATTGAATATGGCAAACATATCCATGATTTCAATTATTATGAGAAAAAGCTGGATAAATCGTGATTTAGACATATTACCACTAAGAAAATCAGCCAAGAAATATATCAATCAATCAATATATTCTTTGTATCCAATATTCAATTTAGCAGTTCTTGCATTTTTAAATTTTGTGAGCCCCTATTTTGCAATACATGGCCACACTCATTGTGGGGAGCTCGCTCATGCACATAACACACCTTCATTTTTTTTCACCCCACCCTCCTCCATCTCTTGGTCCCTCTGTCTTTTGCAATATATGTATCACCCTGTTTCCTACTGTCTTTTATTTTAGGCTTCTAATATAAGACAAAGTATGCAATATTTAAGTTTGTGTGTCTGATTTATTTCACTTAACGTTGTGGTCTCAAGGTGCATCCATTTGCCTACATATGGCTTCAGTGTATACTTCTTTCTTTTTTTTGGAAGGGAAGAAAACATATATATATATGGACAGGTGGGATAATTGTACTGCTGATGTCTAATGGTTTATTGAAAGGAACAGTTAATGCTTAAAATTTTTCTAACCACTTTTGCATGCTTATGTCTGGTAATCTGAACAGCTAATTTGAAGACAACAATATGCAATGTGACAACCATTGGTGAGTTCCTACCATCTTGTATAGTGAAGCGCTGTATCATTTCTAGTGTTTGTCATTATTATTTTTATTCTCTTTAATGGTTTGATGAGCATTGCATTCTTACATCTGGTAATCTGAGCAACTTCCCTGATGATAACAACACATAATATAACAACCACTGTTAACCCTTATCATCTGGTTTTAAAACCCTATATCATTTTGTTTTTGTATTGTTTTGCCTGTGCTGTTATTTTGTTACTTTTCTGAATGCTCTTTTAAAAAAGTTTATACTTCTTTATGGCAGAGTAGTACTCCATTGTGTGCATAGTAAATACCAGTTTCTCTGTCACTGCATGGTGCTCAGCAGCAAACACCCTAAATGAGTCTTGGACATCTCCTTTGATTTCGGACCAAGTTGGGGATGCTCACAGTTGTAAACGTCTTGTCCCAGCCCTGTAATTAGTAACTCATCCAAGGAGTTTTGACCCCTTTTGGTGTTTAGAGACCACCATGTAGGTGCTAAATAAACACACTTGCTCCTATCAGACCTGTCTAGACAAAGCTAGAAAACCCATTCTTTAAAAGTAAAGAAAATGAGTTTGTGCCATTTCTAAGCCAAATTTACCATTACAAGATTTTTATACAATGTCCTCTAGGTTCTGTGCTTATTTTTTATTTCCTCTACTAAACATCTTGGTTCCTAACATCGACATAATTGTTCATTATCTTACCAGATAAACGGATGTACTTTAGTGTATCAAGATAAACATGCAGTTCTACTAAGGATACAATGACTAAGTAACATCTAGAATTTTTCAAGCCTTTTTATCTCCAGAATATATTCCACTAAGAATATACAGCCAAAATGTTAAGTTGTGATATCCCTTGAATTTATTATTATGTTCTCTACATGGTCATGTCACCAAATTGATATTAGAATTATTTTTATTATTGTTAGTGGTTTATCATTTCAAAACCCTTGCTTCTTTTGTATTTGGTTTTTGAGTATATAAAACATGAAATAAAAACTAATTTATATTAATAGATATTCAGAAAAATCCTGTTTCTATTCCTGTTCTTTTCATTGTTAATATCTCTTATACACAGATAAACCAAAAACTCATGAAAATGGACATTTCACAGTGATTTTCTACATGCAGAAGCATACCATCTTCAAAGAATGAGTTTTATTTCTTCTTTTCCAGTGCTACACACTATTTTCCTTTGCTTTCCTACTTCAGCTAGAACATCCAACACAAACTCTTCGATAAAAGTGTTTATAGGCCGGGTATAGTGGCACACGCCTGTAATCCCAGTGCTTGGGAGGCTGAGGTAGGAGGATCGTTGCAAGTTCGAGACCAGCCTGGGCTACAAAGTGAGCTCACGGCTGGCCTGAACTGCACAGCAAGACACTGTCTCAAAAAGAAAGAAAGAAAGAAAAAAGTATTTATAGCATGCTAAGGCTTATCTCTGCTGTCACAGAGGAAACTGTCCATATTTTACAGCACTATTCTCTGTAGATTTTTCAGATAGCTGTTATCAAATTAACGAAATCTCCTTCCCTTTCCAGATTGGTAAGGGTTTTAATATATGAATAAGTGTCTGATTTTATCATGTGTTTCTGTTGCTTGCATTAAGACAATGTGATTTTCCTCCTTAAGTTAAAGATTAATATTTGAATGCTAAACCAACTTTGCATCCTTGGAATAACAAGATGGTACAGGACCACAGAATTAAATCGCAGGTCAGTGCTACCTGTATGCTTACCTCCAGGGAACAGATAAAATCTGTTACTAACCCTTGACTAAAATGTTGAAGAAGTGTTTTAACTTGTGATTTGTACCATGCTGTTTAAAGTCCAAAATTCTCTGGAAGCACCCTATACCATCTCAACTATATTACTTCTTGAAAATATGTATATTGATGACTTCCAACTGGCTTACCCACTTGCACAGACTGATTTTAGCTCTGTGACCAGTGGGCCGAGAAAAACCCTCATTCAACTTGTGCTTTGGCATCTCTGACACCAGGGTTTCCCCCATATATTGGTGGTTGATCAAAGGGGACTGCATTACTCAGCTTCATGTTACTACAGTGCAATACTCAGGATGATTAATTTATGAAGAGAAAAGGTTTCATTAGCTCACAACTTAGAGAACCAAATCCAAGATTCACCAGCCCATTGGTGTGGCCTCTGCTGAAGCTGACAGGTGACAATGGCAAAACACCAGTTGGGGGGCTGGGGATTTAGCTCAGTGGCAAAGCGCCTGCCTGGCAAGCGCAAGGTCGTGAGTTCGGTTCCTGGTACCAGGAAAAACAAAAAACAAAAAGGATCTCCATAAATGCAGAGCACAAGTTGGAGTCAGTGCTCACACGATGAGCCAGGAAGCATAGAGAGGAAGAGAGACTGGTGTCCCACCGTCCCCTTGGAGGGCACAAGCCCAATGGCCTAATGACTTCACAGGCCCTACTTCTTAAAGGGGCATGGCAGCTCCCAATACCACACCTTGGGGACCAAGCCTTGATAGATGAACATTTAGGGGTCACTCACCCCAACTATGACAAGGAGGTCGATCCCATGAGACAGAAAGTTCTGGAAGCTGCAGCTAGAAACCTGAGACCTCTCTCAGGTCTGCCTGTGTACCATTTCCTGCTGTGTCGTATCCTCTGCTCTTAGCAAAGCTTGAAGTGCTGTGTGTGCACCTTTGGAGTCTCCTAAGTGCTTGCTGCACTTCATCATTATGTATTATACTTGTTATCTCAGACTTTGATTTGGTCTGCAAATACTTTTGTTCATGAAAAAGATTTTGCTATCATTTTCCCTTCTCATAATATTTTAACATTTTCCAGGTTTGGGCATAAGGTTACTTTGGGTTTATAAAAATAATTGGAAATTGTTCTTTCCTTTTTCTATTCTCTGGAAGAGTTTATCTAAGATTGATCTTATTTTTCTCCCTAAGTGTTTGACAGAACCCACTATTGGAGATAGCTGGGCCTGGAGTTTTGTATGCAGAGAGGTTTTTAATTATATATTTGATTTCTTTAAATATTTTGCTACTAAATTAGTATAGCTTTTATACTTCATGTATGCATTTTAGAACATTGTGCTTTTCTAGGAATTCTTTCACCTCATCTAAATTTCGTATTTATCATGAAGTTGTTGGTAATATCCCATTTAATTTACTGGTCTGTAGGATTTTTTAATAATATCCTTATTTTTATTCCTAATGTAGGTTATTTAAGCCTTGACTTTTTTTTGATCAGACTTAGCATGGATTTGCCCATTTTAATAGCTTTCTTAATGGAAATATCAGTTGTGTTTTCTTTAGTGCATTTTATTCCTACTTAGGGGTTTTTCTTATCATTCCCTCCCTTTTACACCATTACATGTAAATTTGTGAGCTTCTCTGTGACTTCGGGAGATATATGTTTAGAACACTGATTTTTGGCCTTCCTTCTGTCTTTACAATATTCTTAAGACTATGCATTTCACTGTGAAGATTTTAGTTGCATCTCATAATGACTTGATATGACTATTATCATGCAGTTTACAATATTCTCTAATTTCCGTTATGATTTCTTCTTAATCCATGTATTATTTAGCTGTGTATTGTTCAATTTCCAAAGGACTAAGCTAATGAGTATGTTTTATTGTTATTCCTGCTATTGTTATTGCTGCTGTCAGAGAATATATTCTATATTATTTTAATGCTTTGAGATGCATTCATCTTTGCTTTAAGGCCCAGCGTGCTATTTTGGAAAATACTCAATTATAATTAAAAAATGGGTAGTCTTCTGTCTTGTTTTTAGTATTTTACATATTTCAATTCAGTCAACTGTGTTAATCATGTTGCTGTAAAAGTCTACAATCTTAATATTTTTTCCCCTTCTGCTTGTTCTTTCGGTTACTGAGAAAGAGGTGTTAAAATTTTCCACTATGATTGTGGGTTTGTCTAGTTCTCCTTTTAGTTTTGTCAGTGCGTTGACAGATCTTGTATTGTTATACATTCAGGTAAATGAAAGCTTTTATCATCATGAAATAGTCTCTGTAGTTTATGATTGCAAAATATTCCTTTCTCCTAGGCTTTTATTTTTAACGTTTTTGTATCTTTATGTGACAATTCATCTTGATTGTTAATTTGATTGAGTTGAGAAATGATAAGGGAATTAGCAAAGTATGCTTTTCAAAAATGGTTTTTATTTTAACAGGAGTAGATATTCATAAAGAAAATATAAAAAGCACTCTTCTTATTTCTATTACAATACAAAATTCCATAAAATGATTGTTTCTTTTTTGTAAGAACCTTTAAAGTACACGACGTGTGTGTGTGTGTGTGTGTGTGTGTGTGTGTGTGTGTGTTTCCAGAGATAATTGGCATGTGGGACAGCAAACTCAGGGGGACACCCGCCCTGAATGTGGGTGGCTATGGGCAGGGATGGAACAAAAATGGAGGAGGAGGAAGGCTTCCGGCTCATGGGCTCCACCGCCCCCGGCAGCCTTCCCGCTTCCCTGAGGCAAAGAGCTCCGATCTACCACAGCCTTCCGCCATGATGTTCTGCTTTCACTCAGGCCCACAGCAATGGAACCCACTGGGATGGACCGAAACTGTGCTCCAAAATAAACCTTTTCTCAGTTACCTCAGGTGTTCTGTCAGGAGCAAAAAGCTAACACCCTTTACACTGGGGGTTTTGTCTATTTTTGTTTTGCAGCATACATTTAGATTTGGTGTTAATACCTAGTCTGAAAATTTTTTCATTTTAATTGGGATATTTAATTTTTCTATAACACAATTTCTGTTGTCTTGTGATTTCCATACATTATCTTTCTAACTTTTTAAATTTATTTCACCTTTGTATGTTGCTTTTCTCTCTCTTCATTTGCTACTGGATTTTATTATTATGATATATCCCATTAACACATACGAGTTACAAATTCTTTCACTGTTCTTTCATTTCCTTTCCTGGAGATTATAAAGTGCTTTCTTGACATTTTACCACATCCTGCACTAGATAAAGACTTCACTTATTAAACTCAGCAAAAAGACCCTCTAAAGGAAATGTGAAATAAAACATTTTCAGTCAGAAAAGAAACAGATAATTCAGGTCTGTACTAAAGGAAATAATAAAAGATACCCTTCATGCGGCAGGAAATGATGCCAGTAGGAGGTTTCAGATGTCTAAAAATATGGTGGCTGGGGATGTAGTGTTTAGCAAAAAAAAAAGGGTAGAAATAGTAAAAATGTGGGTAAATATAAACAAATACTGAAAATTTAAAATATTTCAATACTATCATATGAAGTTTATATGTAGGGAGATGGAAGATACTAATCACCTCCAGTCCAAGTACCCATTTTTGCACATACTAATCACACACTCTACCGCTGAGCTACATGCCCGGCTCTCGTTCTTTGCGCATTTACAGCCTCCTTATTGCTATTGTTTCCTTATTTATGCAGAGAATATTTACTATTTCCCTTAATACAGATCTAAGTTACCAGTTTATTATGTCTGAAAACACTTTTCCACCTTCCTCCGGAAGTGTCATTTGGCGGAGGAGCAGAGCACGGATGGCCGCCATTGTGAAGACACTTTGATAACGATGTTCATATCTGCCAGGTTTTTCGTTGGAGAGCCGTTTTCAAGATAACCTATCTTTTCTTTTTCTCATTGACTTCAAAATCTTTCTCTTCATTTTGACAGAAATTATTTTCTCTTTATTTATTTATTTTTTGGCACTGGGAATGGAACTCAGGACCTTGAGCTTGCCAGGCAGGCATTGTGCCACTGAGCTATATGCCCGGCCATTTTTATGTTTGTCTTGTTTGTAATGATTTATAATTTGCAGTGTTTCATTAATTTTGAAATCTTTCAGCAATTATTTTTCCAAATATGTTTTTCGCTCTCATTCCGTTTTCTCTTTTGGTGATTCCAGTTGCAGATGTGTTAGAACTTTCTATTGTATTCTGTATGTTTTCCATACCCTTTTCTGCATTTTGTCTGCTTTTACATATTTCTGGTTTAGCCTGAATGTTTTCTTCTATCTTCCAGCACTCGAATACTGTTTTCACATGTGGCTAAGTTGCTGTTAAACCCATCCACTGGCTTCTTAGAGTTTTTATATTTTTCAATTCTAAATTTTCCACTTTTTCTTTATAGATAATTTCTAGTTCTTTGCCAAATTTTCTAACCTTGTTTTAAATTTTCTTGGATATTTTAAACACCATTATTTTTAAATCAATATTTCACATTCCATTACCTAGAGCTTCTGAGTTTCTACTCTGTAATGTAGCTCTTGATCTTTGGTCTGTTATTTTGCTTTCTTATGTATCTGGTTACTTAGATCAAGTGTTAAACACTGCATATTTAAAATTTAGAAGTAACTGGAACTTTTGAGAGGCATTATCTTCTCTGAGAGAGAATGTTACTATCCTTTTGGCAGGCACATGGGCTAAGGGTCCTCGCCATCCCAGACCACAGTGCTTCGGTGAAGGACCGAGGTGCATCACAGCAGGGCTTAAATCCTTGTTCTGTCTGTTTTTCATTCACTGTCATCCCTGGAGTACAGCTTTTAGGATCCCAGCCGGAGGTCTGGAGGCTTTGAAGGGTTTGCCCCCTTCTTTTTCAGGTACCAACTCCAGGTCTTGTCCAGTGGACCCTGAGTCTCTCAGGGACTTTGCCCCATGTCTTCCTTCTCCCAGCGTCTCCTCCAGACAGCACAAATGCCTCTGCAAAGAAAGAGGAAGGAAGCCCCAAAGTGCAGGCAGCACAGCTCCTTACCTTTGTAGCTTCCTTCGATGCCTCACCCTTTTTCGTAAGTGTTAGGGATGTAAGAGTCAGTTACCTTCCCACAATGTATTTAGTTGACCTCAGAAGCAGAAATCAGTTCTAATTTGTTCCCATCTAAAACTCCGCATCGTTTCAGCAATATAGGAAATCTTCATGACAATGGGTAAGATTGTTTTCATTTCACAATATCTATTATACCTTTCAGAATTTCTTTATGGGGGAAAAGAGACAAGAAAAAAAGAAGGAAGGGGAAATACACACACACACACACACACACACACACACACACACACACACACACAAGAGCTAAGGTAATTGTACTACTAATTTTTATGGATTTATTGAAAGGTACAGTTAATGCCTAGTTGTTTGATCAATTTTGCCTACCTATGTCTGGTAATCTGAACAACTACTTTGAAGATAACGATATTCAATATAACAACCATTGTTAATTTCCTATCATCTTGTTTTGAAGTTCTGTATCATTTTTATTCTTTTTATTTTATTTTATTTTATTTTTTGGTTTTTCTCCGGTACCGGGAACTGAACTCATGACCTTGCGCTTGCCAGGCAGGTGCTTTGCCACTGAGCTAAATCCCCAGCTCCTCATTTTTATTCTTTTAAAAAAAGATTGTTTTCCATTCATTAAATGGAAATAATATATACAGATATACACATATAGCATATACATGTGTATATGTACATAAACACACACATATAGACGTGTGTATGTTTTACAAACATGGATAAAGAGGGACTAGGGCAAGCATGAAGTGAGTTTGGTAATTTAGCCCTGACAGTTTCCCTGGACTCCTGCAACTATTGTGGGATTGGTCCTTGTTTAAAAGTAGAAAGTGAAGAAAACATGCAGGGAATGGAGAAATCTCTTTGATGTCTGTAGAACTTGGTGTGCTATAGGTTAGAGCTGTTACTCAGTTCTAAATTCAGGGGACCACAGAAGTTTAGAGTTGGTGCAGAGAACTGGCATTTTTCTTCAAGACAAAGACTTAATTTAGGTCCCAGAGGCTTCCATGACCTTCCAGGGACCGTGACTGAACCAGCAAGCATAGCTTTATTTAGGACGGAGAGCAGTTTTCAGCCAAGTGTTTCAAATACATTTTAAATATTTTACAGCTTTTTCTCCCTCAGTAAATTACTTTGTGTAAAGAAGAGAATACCAACTGTCTAGGATCGTATATATTCCAGATTCTGAGACTGGATATTAATTTCTGTGATGTGAGAAATTTTCAAAAGATTGAGATCACTCAAATCAGAGGTTAGCTAACAAAATCTGCATATGATTTCACATATTTAAAATTCAATAAGTGTAATCAGGGGGATGAATAGGATCAGAATATGTCATATGCATCTATGAAAATGAAACATGTGAGCCCTCCTATATAGGCTTATTTTTTTAAATTCAATACTCTTCAAATCTGCAGATAGATCATCAAAACAGTATTAGTGTTTATTCAATCTATAAACTTTTATTTTGAATTCCTATGCTGTGCTAGTACTAAAAAGACAAAGTTAAATAAAATACACATTTGTCTTTTCAGAGCTCTACCTAGTGGAGTAGGAAGACATAGGAATCAGTAAATATAATGAAATATGGTAATGAATACATAATAGCAAGAAGTATATATTATTCTGGGGAGAGGAATGAAGGAAGATTAAATTTAATCTACCCTGGAGAGTTAGATAATGTTTTCTTAAGCTATACTTATTTAAATGTAACTTACTATTTCTTCTTTCCTTTGATGGCTTTAGGCAGGATTAATTACTCTCTTATCAGTGTTTCTGTAACACTTTATCAACCTTATCAACCATATCAGTTTTTATATTTTAGTGCCATGATTTGCTTATAATTCTCTGTCTCCGTCAGGGGCTTGGGTTTGGTTCTCCCACCCAGGTCAGATATTTACCATTCCCTCTCACAGGCCGAGGAATGAAACCAACTCCAACTTCAAACTCTACAATGAGGTTCGTTGTAGTCTATGGTACAAACCACCTGTGGTGTGGTTATGAGTATTAACTCAATTGTTTTAATAATAGGTGGCTATTTTCCTTCAGTTAAACCATGCTTTGAGGCAGCTCTTCTCAGTGGAAGGAAGAACTGATTTAACATCTACCTCGGGCAAACCCCTGTGCTTACCTGAGCCTCGGTAACATCATCTGTAACACAGGCAGGAGCAGCCAAGCCACTTGCTCTACCGAGCTGGCCTGGAGACAAAGTGTGACAACGTGCAAGCGCTTGTAAACTGACAGAGCCGTCACAAGGCGGCTCGCACACTCCCACGCTGAGTCTAGCGACACGAGCTTCCTTCCTTAGCTGCAGAGCAGCCAGAACAAGCTCTTTTGGTCTCTCTCCACCAGCTGATCTTCCTACCTCCTTTTTGGGGAGCACTCAATTCATATGGAAAGCAGCTGCCACTGTCTGCCGCTTGTATTTTTAGTGTCTTGTGCAGTATTTCTTTCAACATCACACATTCTCTCCCTGCTTCAGTAGCATCATTCTCTCTGAAGAAATGCTTGTTATTCCTCCCAGGGACTTCATCTGAGGTGAAGATATGCAACAGTTCGTGGTCCAGCTTACTTGCTGATATCCTTCTAGACTTTAGAGTGGCCGTGTTAAAGAGGTGTTAAGAATAATAATCCCTGGTTTATTGAGAGGAACTGTTCATGCTTAATTTTTTTGATCAATCTTGCATGCCTATTTGGTAATCTGAACAACTACTTTGAAGATAATAATATGCAATACAACAACCATTGTTGATTTCCTATCAGCTTGTTTTGAAATTCTTCATCGTTTAATGTCCTTAAAATTTTTTAATTCTCTTTAAAATAAAAAAATAAGCATTTATTGAGCAGCTATAGCATGCAGGTATTGTGCGAAATAAGGCTCCACACATTCCCTCAATTCATTTCTCAGAGCAATCCCACAAAGCAAAACTCCAGCTACTGTATCTCTGTTTTATAAGTAAAAAAATCAAGGCTGAGATGTTAAGGAACTTGACCAGAGTTTCCCAGGAAGGAAGACCTCTTTGATTCCAAGAGTCCCGTCAGTGGATACCCACTACGGAAGAAAGTCCTCTTTTCCTGGCATCCTTGATGCTTTGAAAACAGAACACACAAAGACAGAGAAAAAAATAAATGACTGTGCTTGAGCAGGATGCTGGCAGATTTGAGAAGTGAAGACGCTCTTGGTCCTTCCCATGTGCCACCTTTATTACCAATAAGATCAAGGTGGGGCTTTGGGTGGGCACCTGACTTTCTCTAAGTAAGCCCATATCAAACTGCCATGCTCCTCACATTATAGCCTACAGCTGTTCCGCGCTTCACCGCCTACCTGTTTAGTGACTGTTTAGACTTAAGAGCAAGGCGCACTGTTTGGAGTCTGACTTACCACTCAGACTCTGACCTGTCTTTAGGTGCAGTTCTGTACATCTTGTTTATAATGCCTCCGTGTCTTCTTTTTTACAGAACATCTCCTCTGGACAGTACTGTACCTTTTGCTGACTGTGCTGTGCAGTATAGTACTGTAGGTTTATGTTCAGTTGTACTTTACTGCACTCCATGTAAAAGTCACGCAAATAAAGGCAAAGTAATCAAGCTGGAGTTCCTTTTGACCATTTCTCTGTTCTGAATATTGTAGTGTACATACCACATACAATTCTGCATTTAGCTACCAACTCATCTAATGACCTAGTCCCGGGGATGGAACCCTATCACTAAACAATGAGTGTCTGTAATTGCTTTGCTGTTTAAACTTATCCCACTGCCCCTTACATGCCAAAATACATGGCTTTTTATCCAACAATTAAAATGATATCATTCAAAAACATTTTCATTTCCTTCATTATACTATTATTATTATTACTATTTTGCAGTGCTGGGGATTGTATCTCGAGTCTCACAAAAGCCACACAAGTGCTCTACCACTGAGCTACATCCTCAGTCCTTTCTATGCTTTCATCACTGAAAGAACCCAGTATGTAGAGAACCACTTGGATAAGCCTGCATTTTTAGAGCTAATCTTAAAGTCTATTTAAAAATATGAGCCACATAAGCAAAGTCTATTTGCTCATGCCATTATCTTAGGGATTGAGAGAAAAATGTCCGAAGATCAATAAATGAATGCATACACAACCAGAAATATAGAAATTACATAAGCCAGAAGACCTTCCAAGCAAAGTGTTCCCATGACAGATACAACTCCTGGGGCTGTAGGAACAGCTGGTAGGCACTACAACTGGTAGGCCCCAAAACTCAGTTGTCTTCTAATGGGTTTCTTGCATTGCTTCATGAAAGTGCCTTGGAAGAAAAATCTATGCTGTTACCCAAGTATACAGACCTGAGAATTGCCCTCCAGAAATATTTAAATAAATTAATTTGCTAAAGCCCTTGCCAATGAAACATAATTCAGTGGCTCTCTCCATCCCATGCATGAGCCCTGCAGAGGTTCAGGGTGCATTTGCTTCTACTTTGGAAGAAGATTTTGTCAAGTTGCTCAGCTGTAACCCATGGATGGGGCAAATTTATGGAGTGCTAGTCTGGATGAAAACAGCATTACAACATAAAATGCATCATTAATGCTTTAAAACCCAGTATGATTTATATTTATATAAATAACATAAAAGAAGCCAATTAAACCAAAGTCACTGGAGTGTAAATAACATAAAAACTTATTGTTCTGTAAGCTTCTGAAAATAAACTAATAATGAAAGTATTTATCATACGTCTAAAAACCAAGCAGGTATGAGTGGGTTAAGCAGACCGCAAAGGGAAGTGGTTATTTCCCTGCTATTTTCTAGTGTAGACCCAACGTGTTTATCTAATTCAGATCCATTTAAAATGTGACATTTTATCTGAAAGTTACCTTTCGCCCACTTGAGTAATTAATAATGTAAGTGCAACAAGGACGTCTTGATCCAAACACTTTGTAATCTGACTGGGAGGATATTTAAAATTCATTACAGTACATTAAACTTGCAGCGAACAGTTAGCTTCATTGCAAAATAAATAAATAGCCAATCTGCTTTCATCAGCAAAAATTTTGATAAAATCAGCAAAACACCAATTAAAATGTGAAAAATGTCACCTACCGTAGTTATTCTAATGGAACGTGGACTTGGAGGAAGAAATTGATTCAATGTTTATTTTCTTACCAGCTGTGACTTTGAAATGTAAATCATTTCACTTTTTGCTAGTGTGCTAGCTCCCCACAGCCCCAGTCTTGGTCCCAAGGGGGAAGGATTTATAGCATTACATAACAAGGCCATTCTAGGGGTTCCTGTTGGATTCCCTCCTTTCTCTGACAAATCCTTGTTTTCTTTCTTTTTTTTTTTTTTTTCGGTTTTTCTCCGGTACCGGGAACCGAACTCACGACCTTGCGCTTGCCAGGCAGGCACTTTTGCTGCTGAGCTAAATCCCCAGTCCCGAAATCATTGTTTTCTCTGGGCTTCTTACCATTCCTCTTTTCTTGAGGAGAACTGTAAGCCAACCAAGGGCCATATGCGTACTCTTTCCCCACACATGCGACAATTAGAACGTGTGACAATTAGGTCCTAATTCAGGGCCGTTTCTTCTGAGAGCAGCAGACACTGTCTCACTTCATGTTTGTCCACCATAACTCAGACTTCTGTCACAGAATGGCAAATTCAAGTTCAGAATATGTTTCATTCATTTCTGGCATTTAACCCAGGGCCGGGTGCCTGGTGAGTGCTGATCCAGTGAGCTCTGGACGACTCGAGGGTCCTACCTGAATGTTGGTGTCTTCTAATTCATTCTACGGCAGGTGTTCAGATCTCCTGATTCAGGATCCAGAAATCAGTTTCTAGATCCTCAGAATGCTTGAAATAAAAGAGAATATTTAGGGGAAGGGGGAAAAAAAAATCTCTTAACTGTTCATCACATCATCACAGGTCCTGTTTATTGAATTTTTGTAAAAAAAAAAGTACAAAAAGTAGAATTGCTTCAAACTGCAAGGTGGGTTTTCCCCTCATCTTCCTTTTCCTTCTATGTGGGCAGTTTCTTCTTGACAGAAACCGTGACTTCATTTCTAACAAGTACTGTGGAATCTCTGTCAGTTCCAGCCACTTCAGAAATCAGTAACAGGAAAGAGACGTGCAAGACTGGAAACAGTTGTGCTGTGTCGTGGGCCCTGTTTTCTTCTTTTGAAGTCTCTCAAAATCTTGCTTCATCCTCTTTTCAATAATTAAATGCAATCGATATGTGAGAGGAAATGTTTATGTTGAAATCCTCAGCGTGGAACCTGGCCCATGTGCAAATGAACTTGCTTCTCTCCAATTAGGGAATGGAGACTACGTTTAAGCAAATCCACAATTCAAAAACAGCAAAATTAAATTTCAAAACCTCAGGGCAACTCATTATGAATTTAAAATGAAATGAAATAGCAATTTTACCGAATTCAAAGCAACTGATTGTTTGGGAGCGGCTCTCACTCATTGGAAGTGGTGGCCAGTTATCGCCCCTACACTTCACGTCTTGAAATGACGTTTCTCAGTTGGGAGGTTCCTTCTAATAATAGGGGACAGGCCCATTCATTTGCCAATCCGACTCAGTCTGGGTATATGTCTCCCTGTGAGCGCTGCAAAATTCAACCTTGAATATGGCCGTATGATTTTAAGACTATGTTTATATTTACAATCTTAAAGAAGGAGACACATACCTGTACAACTGGTCATTTATTTCCACGTGCTGAGAAAGCACAATGGTGTAGTGAAATCAACAAAGTCTTTGTGATATAGTGGGAAAAAACTCCCAACCTGAAAGATATCTGGGACGAGTTCATGTTCTCAAAAATCGAAGAATGAATTTTAGGAACAACGGAGGTTCAGAGCAGAATATATTTATTGAGGGAAAGAAAGCTTCTGTCCCAGGGAGGGGCAGAAGGGGGCCCGCGTGGGTTGCCCAGGCACCTGTCTTCTCTAGGGGTTTTTATAGAAGAAATCCATGATGTGAGGCGGGTCCAAGGTGGGAAACATGGGAATTCGCTAGGTGGGCATGAGGTGGGACAAAACTGATCAGCCAATAAGATTACAAGTATAATTATTCAGGTAACATTGATTAAACTGGGATCAAATGGGGAAGCGAGTCACGTAGCAAGAGGACATGAATACAGAACAGGGGCCTTTTCCTGCAGGGGGTTGGGTTAGTGACTCTTCCTGGCTTTTTTAAGGTGACTGCTACCTGTTTAGAATATCAATCCCTGAGGTCCATCCCTAAAGTATGTGGTCCCATCTGTTTACTGTAATCTTTTGTCCAGAGCTGGAGGTGTCTGTCTCCCCCACAGTTGCAAGGTATCTCATCTTCCACACTGGCTTCTTCAAGGGCTGGCTCTGTCTGGCCACCTATAATATTTTTAGTATTTCTATCTAACTCAGCTGCCTCTAACACTTGTACCACGTGATGCTGAGATCATGGTGAAGTCCTCGCTAAATCTCATTTTTCCGTCTCTGTAAAAGGAGGTAAGACACGTACTTGACAGGACTCCTGTGAAGTCTGGGTGACTGCAAATGTAAAGAACACAGAATAATGCTCAGTACATAGTAATCACTCATTAAATGCCAGACACCACCCTGCATGTCTATGGAACAGCACCAGGCAAGGTAGTAAGATGCAAGGTCTTGGTCATCAATACAGTTATCAGATTTAGCAAACAAAACTACAGGATGGACTATGTGGGACCTAATTGCACTTTAAAATTACTCAAGTTTTATCTGAAATTCAAATTTGATGGGGGATCCTATACTATTAGCTGGCAACCTAGTGCTTAAGTTTTGGTCTCTTTTTAATCCATTGGAAACCAGGTAAAAGGAAGACCAGAAGGGAAATTTTCAGATTATTGCCTTACTTTTTCCCTTTGCTTTGGGCAAGGAGACAGAAAGTTTCCTCTGTCACTCTGGGTGTCCTTGGGACACCATGACATGTAATCAACATTACCTGTGCTAGCTGATAATTCAGAGGCTATGATGCCCTTGTTTATAGCACCTTCAACTCCACAGACATTTTTACTTGACTAATTCACTGTTTTATACCAGGCTGGGGGTGGGGAGGAAATCATTCAAACTAAACGCTACTGAAGCTCAGCTACTTGGTTGGAAAACAGCAGATAAATTGATAATTACAAATGGTCTGAAGTTTGAATGATTTTTTTTCCACTTCAACTAAATCTATTGAGCACACCCAAATAATTTAAAAGTGCTGAAAATAAGCAGTATTGGGGATTAATGAAAGCAATATATTCACTCTGTTGCATTTATTATTTTTAAATTATAGTACTCCCACTTGAAGAAATGCAATGAGGTTGAAATGAAGCAATTTTGTTGTTAAATATTGTCATTTAGAATAAAATGCTTGGGACTCTGGAACTGAAATTGCATAAGTGTTGCTGTTTTCTATTTATCCTTAGTTATTTGCAAGTGAACATAAAAGAAAAACAGTGGAAATAAGAAAGTCCTGTGTCTCAGTGACCCAGAAATACAGAGATGGGATTTCCGACAACCTGCAGCAGCTCCGCCTGGGTTCAACCTGGAAAAACATTTCCTGCCTGAGGTTCAGCTATAACTGAACCCCTCAAAGACAGATTGTGGTCACAGGAAACTTTGGTCTTGCAGTCAGAGAGAACCAGACATCAGGAGGTTCCTTGGGGCCTAGAGCTTATTTTGAAGTCAAGGAGACAAACAAAAAAATAAAAACATTTTATGGCAAGAAGTGTTATGGAAGGAAACTGGCTGTGTGACTTCAGGCCAATTACTCATCTTCTCTGAGTTTCTATCTCCTTATTTGAAAAATGGGACATACCGTCTACCTCACAGGGTTCTCCTGAGGGCTTGAGATAAATTATGCAAAGGGCACAGTTCCTGGGGAGCACAAGTGGTGACCATAATTGCTTTTATTTCGCTTGTTTTCATTATTATTTCCCTTCTCTATCTCATTAGAAATGAAAATCGGCAAAGGTAGAGTTACCAGATAAAGTACAGGATGCCCAATTACATTTGAATTTCAGATAAACAATGAATAGAAGTTATCAGTATAAGTGTGTCCCATATAGCGTACCCTTAAATTAAACAATGAATAATTTCTTAGCCTAAAGATGTCCCACGTGATATACGGGACAACTAGAGGGAGAGGGGAGGGGGAGGGAGGGAGAGAGATTTTTATACTAAAAAATTACTCTTGCTTCTCTGAAATTCAAGTATAACTGAATATGTTGTATGTTTTCCTCTAAATATGGCAACCCTAAGCCAAAGGTCCCTTCCAGGAACCCTGGTGAAATAAGATCCTTCTGAGACAAGTTCTGTCATGCTCATTTTTTCTGTAACTTTTTAAATGTTTTATTAGTTATTTAGTTTGTAGATGTTATTAATTATTTAGTTTTTAGTATGGTAGCAAATTTTACTTAAGCAAAGGTGCATGGTGCTACTATCTTCAGGGCAGCTGCATATTCCTCAGAAGAGGGTTCTGAGCTTGCGGGGCCGCTAAAGCACACCCTTGGCTGTAAAATGGGCTGGGAAATGAGGCCACCTTTGTGGGCCATCCAGAGGGCTGTGCTAAAGTGAATGGGGACACAGTTTGGAGCTGGGGACGGGGAAACGGCATAAGACGGGGAGGCATCATTGTCTTTGTTCATCCTTTCAACCAGCACTGGACCAGGCAGGTGCTGTCCAAGGTGCTGGGAATCCAGCGGGACAACTACTGTTGGAAAGTTCTACCCAGCACAGACCCTCTCCACATTGAACTTGCTTTCTAACGGCGAAGATGCTACGCAAGGCAGAGAGGGAAAGTGGAAGCGCAGAGGGGAGGGGATTTTTCTCAGCAGGGCAACTACTGAAGGAAGGTGATGCTGATGTGCAAAGTGAGAGTCCAAAGGGGGAAGAACATCTGGCGAGGGGCAGTGAGTGTGCGTCATTCTGCTGAGACTCGCCAGGGAGACCCTCTTAGGTTTATACGGGCCGGTTCACCTGGAAATGCTGTCCGGTCACGGAGCGTGGCCTCACTGCAATCTCTGCTTGCAAGATGTCCTGTGGTGATCCCCGTTGGAACCCAGGCGCAGGGGGGCCAACCCTCCACAGCGCAGTGGCTGCCTGAATCCAGCCCTGGCCACACCTAGGCGACCCTGCACAGCCAGCTGCATGTGGGACTAAATGCAGGACCTCGAAAGGGCGCAGTACCTCAGATCCTTCCCTCCAGCCCCATGTTTGCTTCTGTTCATATGCTTTCTATCCTTTGTGGTATTAAATGATTATTACAAAATTCCATCCCCTCGAGTGGCCAGTGCAGAACCCTATCTCTGGTGTGTGTACACACCAGTTTCTTGCCATCAGCTGGGTGTGTCACTTAGAAAGATGCCCTTCAGGAGAAGCGTAAGCTATTCAAAATCTTTTCTAGGTGCAGCATGACTAGCTTTGTAGTACTTTCAAATTTCCCTTCCCATATTGGCCCCGAAAATGCTATGAAAAATAGAGCCTAATTATTTTTAAATTCACTGTTAATATGCCAGCATTGTATTAAAGTGGCTTTTGCATTTGGTAATTATACTTTGCCCTCAAGTAGGGTAAACATTTCTGCATATCCATTATTTTCTTCTATATAAAGATCAACCACCATGAAGTCTCTGCCTACACCTATATCTTTCAGATTTTTACCTATTTTCTCTTCCAGTAGATTTAGTGTTTCTATTCTAATATTTAGATCTCTGATTCATTTTGACTTTAATTTATTGCATGGTGATAGACATGGGTCTAGTTTTAGTCTCCACTATGTGGAGAGCAAATTTTTCCAGCACCATTAATTAAAGAGGCTATCTTTCCTCCACTGAACATATTTGGCCCTTTGTCAAAGATAAGGTGGCTGAGTGTGTTTGCAATTGTGTCTGCATCTTCTAATCTGTTCCATTGATCCTCTGGTCTTTTTTTTTCAGTACCATGCTGTTTTTATCACAGTAGCTTTATACTGTAATTTCAAGTCAGGGATTGTGATACCCCTGCCTTGCCTTTGTTACCCAGAATTGCCTTTGCTATTCTAGGTCTCTTCTGGGTCCAAATGAAATTTAAGATGTTTTCTCTAGTTCTGTAATGTATGTTAA
>NW_004955450.1:14719519-14752929 GCF_000276665.1 Chinchilla lanigera | reverse complement strand
GTAGCTTTGTAGCATAATTTCAGGTCTGGGATTGTGATGCCTCCTGACCTGCCTTTGTTGCCCAGAACTGCTTTTGCTATTCTCAGTCTCTTCTGGTTCCAAATGAATTTTAGGAGTATTTTCTCTAGATCTATAAGGTATGCTAATGGTATTTTGACTGGGATTGCATTAAATTTATAGAGTAGTTTTGGTAATATGACCATTTTCACTATGTTGGTTCTTCCTATCCAAGAGCAAGGGATATCTTTCCATTTTCTGATATCCTCTTTGATCTCCTTTTTTTGGGGGTACTGTAATTTTCCCTGTATAGATCTTTTACATTCTTTGTTAGGTTAATTCCTAAATATTTCAATTTTTAGATGCTATTGTGAAGGGTGTGATTTCCCTAATTTCTCTGTAAATTTGTTGCTTGTGTACTCTCACCTTATTAAAAACTTTTTGCACAAAAGAAGAAATCACCAACAGAGTGAAAAGACATCCCACAGAGTGGGAAAAAATTATAGCCTGTTGTTCCTCAGACAAAGGACTTATATCTAAAACATATAAAGAATTGAAAAAATCAGACCCCCCAAATTAAAAGGCCTAATCCCCAAATGGCCATCTAAGATAAATAAACACTTCTCAGATAAAGAAATACAAATGGTCAATAAATATATGACACAATGTTCAACATCATTAGAGATGCAAATTAAAATAAAACTGAGATTCCATCTCAGCCCAGAAAGAATGGTTACCATCAAGAAATCAACCAATAGCAAATTCTGGCAGAGCTGTGGGGAAAATAGAACCCTTCTCCACTTTTGTGGGAGTATAAACTGGTACAACCACCATAGAAATCAGTGTGGAGATTCCTCAAAAAATTAGGATTAGAGGGCCCATTCAACCCAGCTTTCCCCTTCTGGGTATCTTTCCAGAAGAATTAAAAACATCATACCATAGCAATATATGTGCACCCATGTTTATAGCAGCACAATTTGTAATAACTAAATCTTGGAAACAACCAAAATGCCCATCAACTGAGGAATGGATAAAAAAGATGTGGGTTTTTTTTTCATACAATGGTGTACTACTCAGCCACAAAAAAGGATAAACTTGAGACTTTTATTGGTAAATGGATGCAACTCAAGACCACACTCATAAGTGAAATAAATCAGACCCAAATATACAAACATCTTATTGTCTCACTAGTCTGAGGATCTGAACAAGTAAATAAGATCCAAAATATACAATAGATATTGTGAATTGGGAAGGAACTATTCAAAAGAATAAACAAACTATAATGGGGGAAAAGGGAAAGAAAGAAAGGAAAAAAGAAAAAATATATTAATACACAAGATAGTTAAGCTAGTTATATAGCTATTTTCTCTTAGTTCATTTAAAAGAAAGAATATTGTGCTAATATTGTTTGGACAAGATATCATGCCTGTATCTTGTGTACACTGAATAACTACTATGAAGACAACGATACACAATGTATTAATTATTGTAACTCTCCTACTAACCTGTTTTGAAACTGTTTTATTGTTATTTTTTCTCTTTAAAATAAAAAATAAAAAGATCAACCACTATAAATTAATATGTTAGTAACTATACATTCAGAGCTCCAAACAGCTTCTCATTTCTAAAGTTCTTATTATTCCTCTCAATAAATATTTCATCACCTTGGTGGTGGGTAGAATAGATCCTAAAACATTGTTCCTGCTGCTGCTTCTACCAGAGTTAGTCTCAATATCTCAGTACACTGAGACACAAAACTTTCCCTGTGGCAGTTTCGGCAAGATTGGCAGGAGCAACTGAAGATGTGGGAACAGTGGTTCCTTGAGCTTTCTGCCCAAGGATTTCTCTATCCCTTTCTGACTGCTTTCACCAGGCCTTCTGAGCAATTTCTGTGCTACTGGCAGTGCAAGAGCCCATCAAAGAGACAGAGGTACAGGTTAGAAGTTCCCTACACTGAATCTTTTTAGCCTATTAGGAAGTATGCAAAGGCAGAAAGCATACTGTTAGGCCATGGAAGCGAGCTAAATGCTGCAGCTGGGTCTTGAATGGCTGCTAGTGCCCTGTGTTAAAGGGTTGTCCCAGGTTGCATTGTGGGACGCTGTGGAGGTGCACTAAGAGGTCTGAAGTCACTGCAGATGTGAATCATGGGATCCTAGCATCACCTGAGTCTTCAACCTAGCCATGAGGCAAGTGGTTCTGCTCTACCACCCACTCCCACCATGATACGAAATGTAATGCCAACCAGTTACAGGCTGAAACACCCAAACTGTGAGCTAACATGAACATTTCTTCATTATAAAGTGGCTCTCTCAGGTCTTTTTGTTATAGCGATGGAAAGCAAACACACCAAGTCATCTTTCAGTAGGTGTTATGGTTTCTATACAGACCCCCCACCCCCGGCCTCATGTGCTCACAGGTGGGGCTGGGAGGCAGTTGGACCATGGGGCATGACACTCACCCATGGATTAGTCCAGAGATGAGGTGATAGTTAAATGTGATGTCGGCAGGTAAAGCCTGGTTGAGAAGGTGGGTTGCTGGAGGCACAGCCTAGAAGGGGCTATGTCCCCACATTGCCCTTTGTCTCTCTCTGCTTCCTGTCTTCCCTGCCAGGGGTTGTCTCCCCTCTGTGGTGCCCTCTGTCATGCCATCCTGCCTTGGGGCCAACCAACTACAGAGTAAAACCTCTGCAAACCATGAGGCCAAAGGAACCTCTTCTCTTTTAACTTGTGAGTGTCAGACATTTTTGTCTCCGTAGTGAAAGAAGTAACTAAGACAGCAGGTGAAGCCTCCTCTTCCTCTAGTTAATATCTACCCCTACCCTTGCTAACCAAAGATATGCATTTCCACAACAAACGGCTACCATCTTCCATTTCTTTGTGTTGAAATCCTTGAGATCCATGCTTCTAGCATGCTCCACCCAGGAATCTACTTGTAACTCTTAAAATATTCTTAAAATAACTGACAATAATTTTTTAAACAACTCTTTCAACCTAATCTACCAGACTGCTTTTATCTGGGAGATTTTGTTTACAAAAATAGCATTAAACTGCATGTTTATCCAACAGAAGTGACTATTATGAAGAACCAATTTTCCATTGCAATTACCTACCTTTAAAAAATTCAACCTCGAGGTGAAAGTGCTCTTGAACATTTTATTTTGTGACAGAGAGAAAGAATCCCTACTCCCAGAAGTTCTTCCCATCTCACAATAAAAATAAACTGCAGAGCATCAAACCAGCAGCAATACAGTCCCCTCCCCCACCAAAGGGATGCTGCCTAAAAGCAAACACCATGAAAAAAATGCATTTATTAGTAAAGAAAAATAAAGTTTCCCCTCCGTGCCATTCCGTTATCCTGCTCATTTCTTAATAGTCCTACATTCATAAAAGGCCAAAGGACTCTGACCTTGACAGGCCAACCAAGCAGGGAAAGGCAATCATGTGTACAAGGCTGTCACCCACCCCACAAATTATGATAAAATATACCTCAGGACTGGAAAAAAGAGTTGCATATCTCCAGTGACATCCACAGCAGTACGTTTAAGGATTTGAATAGAACAGCAATTTATTTCACACTAACATGTTTTATGGTTATCATCAAGCATTACGTCTTCAGAGACTGAAAGGGGATGTTTTTATGGACTCTGGCTCCTTCTTGCATTGTCTTCCCAGCTCAGAAATGATCTCTTGCTCTTTTTTTAATTTCCCCTCCTCACCCCCTGCCTTTGCCCCTCGTTTAACAGAGCAGCCATTTTTGTAAAGGAAAAAAAAAGGGAAAAAATGAAATGAATCCGCATCGGACACAGGGCACAACCGAACAGACTCCAACTCCGCATAGTTTCAAAATGAATGATTAGCTGGCTAATTAGTGAAATAAATAATAATAATTGCCTGTCCCTCCTCATTAGAGCACTTAATAGCAAATGGAACCCCAGTGCAGAGTTCCGGGGAGCTGGCCTCACAGCACATGACTCAGCTCTGAGTTGAGAGAAAGAGACACAACTCTGTATGCAGATGTCCACAAGCTAACCCTAAAGACAGGAAAACCCAAGAAAGGGGGCCTTTGGGATCTGCAAGGGAGATCAGTTGACACACAAAGTGAATATTTCTGCCTTCTTTCTTGCTTAAGAATTATACCGTGTTCCAGACGTCCAGGAAGTGAGACCATACCTATGGTATAGACCACTGGGGCCAGAGCACGGACAGAAGGGGTCTTCTTTGTTCAGAGCTTATCCAGCAATGTCCTTAAACCATCTGCACGAGGCAGACCATCTGTAGTATCTTTCATTTTGTGGTACTGGGGATGGGACCAGAGCCTCATAAATGCTAGGCAAGCACTCTACCACTATACTATCTCCCCTTCCTTTAAAGCCCTCAGACTGCCTTCAAATCTGTGGTCCACTTGCCTCAGAGTCTTGCATGGCTGGAGTTATAGGTGTGTGCCAGCATGATTTACTTAGGCTTCCTGCTAAACCTGCAGGTTCTAAGCTACCCATTGCCTCAGAAGCTCCAGGCTTGAGCCCAGGGTCTGCTTGCTTGTTTGGATACCTAGGTGTTTCCTATGTACCCACAACTGAGGAACCTCTGTAGCAGCCAGTAGCTGGTGAGATGGGAAACTCTGTGAAACAAAGCATGCATTTGACTAGTATAAAAATTTCAGTATAGTATAAAAGAGCAGGAAACCTCATCAGATTTGATGATTCTCTCACAAAATGTTACCCTGTGGTCCAGCCACAATGCTCATTGTGAGGACTGCCCTTATACCAGCCTTCCCACAACATCCACTACTACTGCAGAACCTCGTGTTTCTCTGCTCCCTCTCCAGATAGATGCATTACTCAGCACGGAACACAGCTGATTGGCTTCTACTTAGGGAGCAGGTCAGCTTTGAGGGGTCTGTTCTCCATGTAATGTCTGAGCTGAGCCCCTGTTCATTTTGAGCAAGAGGAGTTCCCACCACTCAGGCACTATCTTACGAAGCTCTTGCTACTTCACTCCCAAATTATCTTCAGCGGGTCTTCTTTCAGTGGCTTGAAGTCCACCAGTGTTGAGATGCCAGTGGGAAATGGGAATAATAGCTCCCATTTTCTGAATAAAACTTTCAAGATATGCTTGGCCTACCAATGCTGCTTCTCCCACTGGGATACCTTGGTCCAAGGGGGGAGTCACTCATGAGCTCTGCCACAATGTTCTTAGCACCAGGGACAGAAGAGTATCTTGAGCTTGAAGAGCTGAGTTAGCCTGGAAACAGACTAGCAAGAAGTAAATTATAACATTGCAGCACCCATGGAGGAGCCCAGTAGAGTCTCATATGAGGTAGAAGAGATGCTTGAGGGGAGAGAGAAGGAAGCCTGAATTCCAAGAGCAAAACTCTCCAAGGGTGAGAAGGTTCTTACCTGGCCAGCTACTCCAAAGGCTCTAACTCGTCTAAGTTTCCCATAGTTGCCATCGTTCCCAGGACCTTGATTCTTTTTGAGGACCACAAAGTGTTGTAGTTCTGATTAAAGTTAGAAGAAAAAAATGAATATAACAACAATAAATGTAGCCACATGCCATTTAACAACATTGTGGTCAACAACTAGCTCCCTACATGATGGTAGCTCAGGAGAGTATATCACTTGGTGACGCAGCATATTCGTCTAAGTACACTCTGATATTCACACAACTACCAAATCACGTAACGACACAGTTCTCAAAATGTGCCCCCATCATTGTTAAACAACATACAACTATATAATAATGAATCTACAGTAGACTGAGGTATACTCATTTTTCTCCCAACGCAGTTGTAAAACATACATTTATGACCTTTTTAATAGAAGAGGGCCTTGAAGGCAAAAGTATTTATGGCTCTCAAAGATCGTAATGTGGTCCTGGGGTATGTGAAGTTACAGGTGAGCCAGGTGGGGTGCAGGTGACAATACCTAAAGCACAGTGAGCCCTTACTCTGAGCCCTTACTCTACACAGAGAGGAAAGCCATGGAAGTATTAATTAACCTCTGTAGTCCTCCTAACCCAGAAAGGTGGGTTATCATAACTACCATTTTACAGAATAGCAAATTAAGGTAGAAAAGACCTCTGTTCCCTAAAATTATACAAAGACACGTGTGTGCCACACAGAGAGGAAAGTGACCTATCTAGGTATTATTACACCAGAGTCGAAACACTTAAGCACTACTTGGTTCTTCCCAAATTATTGAACTTTCTGTGATAAAATGCCAATTTTCTTTACTTCTTATCAGTTACAGGTCAATAACTTTGTCCAAAATGAAAGTAAGAAATTTAAAAAAGCAAGTCCCAAATTAAACAAAAAATTCATATAAAATTGCACTTCAATTACTGCACTTGGCTACGGCAGCTCTGTGGAGTGTACACAGAGGGTTCAGGGCGGACTCTCTCATCTGTGCTTATCTCGTCTTTCAAGATATGCTTGGCCTACCAATGCTGCTTCTCCCACTGGGATACCTTGATCCAAGGGCGGGGGGAGTCACTCATGAGCTCTTCCACAATGTTCTTGGCTTGGCAGAGCAGCTCGGGTCCTGACACCACACACTGCTTGGCGGTAACTGAGCCCTGGTTTGTGTCTGCAGTAGTGGAGAGGAGAAGAAGGCACAAGAAGGAGAATGCCACTTGCCCAAACTGCTGGTGAGAGGGCATGGACAGGGGAGGACCAGCAGCTAGAGAGAGGGAGGGTACGCAGCCTTGCAACCAGCGTGTGGTTGCTCTTGCCACCAAGCCCCTACCTGTCACCGACAGATCAGGGGGTCCTGTTGCCGAAGCCTCCTGTCCATTAGAGCCTAAAAAGTTAGACTTTTGGTTCATTCCCCAAAGAAGTGGTATATGTCATTGCTGAGCACACTCATGGGATCAAAAAATGTTCATGTGGTAGAAAGGGCACTCTCGTACGCTGCTGATGCAAATGTAAGTCAGTACAGCCACTATGGAGAACTGTACAGCAGTCCCTCAAAAATGAAAAATAGAAGTACGGTAAGATCTAGAAATCTTACTTGTGGATACTTATCCAGAAGATTTGAAATCAGTTTGTCACAGAGATGTCTATGTTTTCACTTCTTTCCTTTCCATCATCAATTTAATCGACATGGGATGGTCCTGTTGGTAATGAGGGGAAGCAGATTCTGTTCTTTTATGTGGAAGATACGGCCAGTGGGATTTGGGGGTCTAGAAGATGTTAACAAAATCTAGAAGGTTGTTGTAGCTCAAGCAGATAACGCATCATGGCAACTGTACCGAGAGAAGAACAGGCTTTGCTGATAGTGAACTAGGGCACACAAATGTCTCCCCAGAAATGGACCAACCCAACCATTTTGTAAATGCCAATAGAGTGCCCACAAGAAAGAGGTGTTTGCTCCTGCGAAGGAAGTGACCCTCCCCTGCAAAGAAGAGCACCTTCTACATAAAGGAAAATATTTGCTTTTTCTTCCTAACATCATGTTATGACACTAGCCCTGTTATGGTGACATAATAATGTCACAGTAACTTTCTAAGTGCTTTGTAGAAAAACTGCCTTCTTTAATCCCCACAGCACTCCTGTGAAATAGAAACCACTGGCTTAGAGACAGAGAAACTGAGGCAGAGAAATGATGAGTGACTTTCCTAGAATCGCATAGCAGTAACAGGCACCGCTGGGATTTCAACTGGGCTGCATAGATGAGTGTCCACTAGAATCTACTGCACTGATTTCATATTCTTCCACGCAGATGCCTTCCCAGCCCATTGGTGGGCCTCTTCCTGAGTGACCCTCGTTACGACTTCAGGTGTGAGAGACAGGCAAGTTAGTATCAGCAATAGCTTTGAGCAGCATGTACACAGTTGGGAATTCTGATTATTTATTTCTCTAAAAACCTAAAGCCCATTTTCTCTTATACCTACTTCGCAGATGAGCAGAGAAGAGCTCTGAGAAGTTATGCGGTTGACCCAGTCACCAGTTGATTTGAACTTGATAGGACAGTTGGACCTTCCACGTAACTGCGAGACGGATGGTATTCCTAATTCTTATCTATTTCCTAGCCTCCTTCTGTGCGTTTAGAAGGCAAACTGTCCTCATCCCATGCCCGCGATCTCTCCTCCACTGCCTCCTGAACTCATAGACTTCCTCCAGGTTCTCCTTACCCATCTCATCTTGTCAAGATGCTAAGACATATAGGTTAAAGTTTGCTGCATGCATCGGAGTTGGGAAGCCGTGCCCTATCCGACAGTCTCCTTCACCGTGAATCAGGTAGGCAGAGGAGCCTCCCAAAGGTGCATATGATTTGTATAAGTTGAGTTTAAACCAGGGAAACCAAATGCTAGCGCCAGTAATTACTGGGATTTGTTGAGGATGACAATAGCTCGATAAAGCCCAGCTTTTCCCTGAAGGGGAAGTATAACAGGTCTACAGCTTCAAACATTTAGAATAATTTGTTATTCATGTGAATCCCCTGCCATTGCCAGCCACATCAGTCTTTTTCAAAAGGGGGCACTGCAAAAGCGAAGTTCAAAGACGAGAAAGCAGGTGAACAGCAGCAGGCAGAAAAGCAACTCCGGTTCTGCCACTTGCAGCCGTCAGTGCATAATGTTTCCTTAAGACCCACCCTGGTGCCCCGTGCCCACTCGGCTCCAACTCCCTGTAAGACAGCGAGGTGAATCAGAGGGAAAACACCGCCCACAGGCGGCTTCTGGCTATTCCAACAGGGATAACATTTTTCAAAATTCTTACCACGGAGATCCAGGCAAACTTACCAGCTCCTATTAAAACCAATGCATTCTGCACTCATTTAACTCAAAAGACATGGGTTACTTTTAAAACTGCACACACACCCAGCTGGCCATACTGACTTGTGGGACTTTTAAAGTTGTAGAAATATTTCAAGGAAAAAAACGAGGCATTGGAGTAGCCGATAGCTGACAGTGAAAGGCAGCATAGATGGAGGCAACTCTGAAAACCAAGAATTCAAATGGACTGAGGTGTAAGTGCGGGCCAGCATCTTCTGGGAGAAGGGACGCTGTTGGTAGTTTCAGCAGCAGCCCCTGCTTCCTTTTGACTTAACTGCAGTGAAGATTTATGGGAAGCTTTATTCACTCAGTCACAGATGGGCTAGTGAACATCAGTGAATGATATCTAGCTTTCCCAGCTCTTGGCCTCAGGGGGAAAGCAAGACACCTTCTCCAAAATCAGTGACTGAACGCCCTAAAGCACGGGTATCCTACTCATTCACCGGCTAGAACAAAATACCGTAGATTGGGTGGTGTGTAAGTCACGGAAATTTATTTATCAGAGTTCTGAAAGCTGGGAAGCCCAAGATGGAGGAAGGCACCGCAGACTCAGGGTCTGGTGTGGGCGGCTGTCTGCCCCCCAGGTGGGACCTTGTTGCTACACCCTCACTTGTAGAAGAAGTGAACAGCTCCCTTGAACTTCTTTTATAAGGTCACGAATCCCATCCATGAGTGCTCCGCTGTCTGGACTTAATCAACTTCTAAAGGCCCCCTCTTAGTACTGTTTCACTGCTGATTAAGTTTCAACACATGCGTGGAGGGCACCTGCTCATATTCAGAGCCCAGTAACGAGACACTTAATGTTCGGTTTCATAAAGCAGGGCCTTCGGTCCTCTGTTCTGTGACCGGCACACGGCAAGTCACACACCCTCCCAGGCTCGCAGGTGGAAAGCCTCGGCCACTGGCCCCCCGGGGGCTCCTTGAGCCAGAAGCTTCTGCAGCCTGTGGGTAGGCTACTTCCTCATCGCTGTGGGAAACCACCGGAAGAGGAGTCCTGCTGGAATAGCAGCCAGCCCAGGGTCCCAGACAGGTCCAAGACAGGCCCCAGAGACAGGGCATCGTGCCCCGGGACTATGGACATGAAGCAGGTGCCAGAACTGGTCTAAATAAGTGATTCTGGACTTGCCAGGCTTGTGCCTCAGCACTTACAAATGGTTTTTCTACTCCTGGAGTATATTTTTCCTCTGTCATTATTATTTTTATGCTTTCTTTAAAAATTGTAAGCTCATGGGGGACTACTTTAGCAATGTGAGCGTACACATTATAATAAGGATGCCTAGGTGTCTTCCCCACTCCTTGTATTCCTCAGCACCGTCAGTACTCCCGGCATACTCTTCTAGGACGTGTGCTAAGTGCAGACATTCATGTGTATCCTGGGTCTTTGTTCCTAGCGTTCTCCATAGATTCTGCCTCTGAAATCTATGTCCTTCCAGACATGACGATTTCCTGTTGTGCTCCTGGCCTCCTCCCTTGGATACACCCTAACTTCATCTCTCTCAGGAGGCCTTGGGTCCGGTTCCCACCCACAGCAGCGTGGCATTGGCAACTTGCCCTAGCTCCGGATCAGGGCAGCTGCTTGTCATGGGTAAGCTGTGTTTTCTGCAGCTTGAGTACCTTTTATTTGTTTTTAAAGAGTTGTCTGGCTTTCTCATCAGCAAAGGAAGATTCAGCTATGATTCTTTCATTGACCAAATTGCAAATCAGTTGCAAGTAAGGCCATCTGGCCTACAGGGAATGAACAGAGTTTTCCAAATTCTAAGAAAATGCTGATTATAAGATTGAATAACATATTTTGGGAGAAAGTAACAAAATACTATATTAAGCATATTAATGAAGCCTAATATGAGTTTATGAATGATTAATACATTGAAATGTTTTCCTGAATATGCATTTCTGAATCCAGAAAATGTAGTAGTTTCATTCACCTTTTACTTTATAAACTGAGATTCCCACATACCTCATCCTCTTCTTGGGGCTCTAGCTGCCCCAATGTGTTGGGTAAGTATGGCCAGGAAGGATGAATAGTTTAAAGTATTGGATGTTTACCATGAACATGAATTGGAACCTAGTTTGTTTAAATCATCTTGATATTGTGCACTGGTACCCTCATCTTTGCTATGAAAAAACCGTCTGGGATGATTTCTCCACTAGAAATCCAGCCCACAGTCCTTTAAAAATAAATTATGGCTGCGGGGTTATGGTAGAAGCATGGGCTTCAGTCATAAGCCCAGAATCAAGAGATACAGAGGTAAGAGAAGGAGCGTAAGAGTGATTTCTCTTGTTTCAGGATGAAGACCCAAGTGAGATTATGTGATGAGGGCGGAACCAAGCACATGGTTACACGTACCGCATGCCCCATGCATGGTCTCCTCTCCCAGGTCCTCTAGCAAACAGGAGCATAAGTGCCAACGTGCATGAGATGATCAAGCCCCAAGGCTGGCTTGACAGATGGGGGCAATTTCAGACATACCACGTATCTGTACCCCGCCCAAATTATTAGATATCGAGAATTCTATTCCTAGAAATTAATTTATTTGCCTTTATAAGTTCCTGTTGAGTCTCTAGGAAGAGCAGCATCTTATGATCTATTATTTAGTTAATACACGCTTAGGAAGCTCCCAGGACCTCAGGCTGAGGAACAGGCTGTAAAGGAAACTTCAGCGAAGCAGAGAGGCAGGCATTTCGGCTGGGGCGCAGCTCAGTGACAGAGTGTTTGCCCAGCACACGCAGCCCCCGGACTCAGTCACCAGCGCTGAAAAGGAAAATAAAAGGACATGAAGGTATCAAAAGAAATTATAATCTCTTCTTCCACTCACTTATAGTTTGCTCTTTTTTTTTTTTTTGGAAAACTCTTCCTAGCAGTGGAAAACCTTTAGAATGTAAAATGATTCACTCTCAGGAACCTGGAGGAGGATTAATTCTAAGCAGGTATTTGTATACTCCAAACCAAAAGGAGAAGTCTGTACAGATTCTAGCTCTTCTGACCTTCTTTTTAGCATTGCTGTGAATGTCAATGACAGTGACAATAAAAGGATCTTATACAGGGGACATAGTTTGGGTTGAATCTAATCAAAAGACAACCCCATTTGGTTTCAGGACCCTCCCAGCTATGGGGTCAATTCCTAACAGAAAGCAACAAAACTATTTAAAAAAAAATAATAGTGTAACTAATTAAATATTTCAGAGAACCTCATTAAAACATTTTACTGTTTGCACTGATTACCATGTGGCGGCTTATACCGATGCTCATAAATCTGACTGCATTAGGTTCTCAGGCCTTTATTTCAGTTAATTTCTCCTCTCTGTGTGGACTTGCCCAGGAAATGAGATTTAATGAGTCACCACCCTCCCTGGTAATCACAGGAGAGCTCATTAGCTTTTTGTCAGATTTGTACCTACTATCTGCCCCCAATATGCCTACGACTTCTTTTGAGTTAAATATGATATTACAAAAGGGAGAACTCAAAAGAGCCCTTCTGTACCGAATGCTGTGGGCTTGAAACACTGTATAAATATTTTTACGCATGTTAAAAGGCGTCTGAGAGCAGAAGGTAAGAAAATAACGAAATCCAGCGTTCTCGGTGATGGCATCACTGTTCAGATGACATCCATCATTAAAAAGAAGTACGCTGTGACATTTACATGTTTGCAAGTCTTTCCAAATATCTTTAAACACCTGGGCTAATTCAAAGCCAGAGCGGCGCGCAGGGCGGACGGAGCCGCCGCGTGGTCCTCACAGTCCTTCGAGTGTGCGGGGTTCCCCATCGCATATCTTGGGACGCCTCACCGCGGCCTAACTCCTGACCTTCAGCTCTCTCCAGAAAGACAGAGGCTCACGGCATTTCACGGAAAGGGGCACATCTCACACTGCCCCGAAGAAGAGCTTGAAGTGAATCCCTCGTCCTCCCACACCCCATCTTAGTGATAAGGCTGACTCGATCATCCATCCAGGAGGAGCAGTCATCCACATGATCTGTAGGTTCCGTTTGGGTCTCTCTCTGGGCCCCCATTTCCTTCTCAAGAACTGAGGGACCCGGGTGGGGCTGAGTGAGGACTGCAGATCAGCGTGCAGCTCCTGACCAGGGCTTCATGAGCCCGGCAGGGGCCACGAGCCTGTCTGGGATGCGGAAAAGCTCGCACCTCCATACTTCCTCGAGGCCAGCAAAACGCTGATTCAGACAGAAGGGCTTCCTTCCTGTTTGTGACTAAGAACCTTTCTAAAGAACCATTTTTAAAATGGCCTTTCTGCCAAGGAATATGCGTCTCTCCTTTACCATGCGTGTATGTGTGTGTGTGAGTGCACACACACACACACACACTTTGGGGTACAATGTGAGAGAGTTCTTGAACACCCTTAGCTTATTTCTAGACTTTCTTTGGGTCCTCGGATGTAACATTAATCTTTTATACCGGTTATGGTACCAAGAGAGACACACAGCACAGCACTCACTGCACACTTACTGTGTGTCAGGCTCTCCTGTCTCTCTTAATCACAAGGCACTAAGACGTCCATCCGCTGTCACTGACATCTCCTGGGTGCAGAAACAGAACGCAACCAGAACAACGCATCCCTCCATCCAGTGGAGGCGGAGCCAGGACTCTACACCCAGTGCAGCTCCGGCATCCGTGCTCAGAACAGCTGATGCTGCCCGCCCAACAGAACACATTGTTATTAGAAAGCATGCCCACTTCTGTTTAATGTAATCCTGTAATCACCTCCCAGGAGTTAGAGTAGGCAGATATTTCCACCTTAGTGGGTGTTTAGGGCATTTTCAAAGTGCAGCAAGAGCTCTCCTTCCCACCATCTCCTCAGATAATACAGTCACCACTGATGAAATTAAAAATTAACAAAACAAAACTTCTGACTTGCGCCTCTTCCCTCTGTTAGCTGTAGGCTGGGCCTCCCTGGGAACATCTCTCATGCTTTCCTTTACCCCCATCCACTGCCTTGAGGACTAAGTCAGCGTGGTAAGGTTTTGAAGCCACGTGGCATTTCCTGCAGAAACCTGGCTTCCTGCAGCTTGCAGAGCACAGTTTTGCTTCTACAAAGGAAAAGACAGAGGGAATAACAGAAAGAAGAGAAGAGCTGTCAGTCCTTGGCGAATAAAGATGCTGCGTGCGTGTGATCGCCCCGGACATCAGGTGCATCGCTTTGTCCTTCCACGCAGCCCTAAATCCAACTGACGTGGAAGAATTTTAAAAACCATTTTAACCCTTGCCTTAGCTGCACTCTGTCTGGCGTTCTTCAGCACGCAGCTGTCCCCACTCCTTGGCAAATCTTTCCCTTCTCAAAATCTCCATGAGGACTTGCTACCTCTCCCTCACGAAGAGTTAGATGCCAGTCGCCGCTTCCAGTTCCAGGGAATAGGCGAGCCGTGCAGGCGTGGCCCTGTCCTCCACGTCCAGAAATGCAGCAGAGACTTTCAGAGACAGAACCAGATTTGGGAGGAAGAGTGAGAAAAGAGAAAGAACAAAAGAGATCCCTGAGCGATGGCGCAGCAGGAGCTGCTACCTGAGACTTGTGAGTGCGGCTCTGGTGGTCCAGCCTGGTGTGGAGCTGCACAGAGGCCCCAGATGGTCGTGCCTGCGGCTGAAATATCCACTGCGCAGCAGGAGAGGTGCGAGAGGAACCCTGCAAGAGGGCAGCTCAGGCGGAACTCAGGGTCCTAGAAAGCACATTAAAGGGCAGAGATAGCAAGATTTGTCTTTTTCTAGCTCCAGCGATAAAGAAATCAGCGACAGGACAACGATAAAGGAATCAACATCAGGAAACCTAAACTACAAGCTTGTTTGGGCATGGAGGATGTAGCGTCTAAACTTGTGCTATCCACCTGCGAATAAATCTCAGTGAAAAAGTGAAAACTGGCTGCAGACCAAGAAACTCACTGAGATGTCCATTGTAAGAGAACATGCAACTACTCTGTAGCAGCATTTTCACAACCCAAGGAGCGTGGTAATCCTCAAGACCTGGGAGAACTTCAGCCGAGTTCACAATTTAAAGACAACTACATGCAACAAGAGGAAATGGTCTTCCATAAGAATAAACAGGCAGAGCAAACAAGGAAAAGCAGTACGGCTAAGAATTTAAGACAACAGACTGATCTGAAGGAGGCAATGAATATGTATTTAAAGTGATTTACAGAGATAAAGTAGAAGTCATGGTGCAAGGAAAGACCACATATAATAAAAAGTAGGTTTGAAATGGAATCATGCTCTGCTTCTAGAAAGTTAAAAGAACAGAATCAGTGAAATATAAAAGTAAGTAAATTGTGCATTTAGTTTCCTGTGGCTGCCATGATAAAATGCCACAAACCAGGTGCTTTAGAATGGGAATATATTGTCCCATAGTGGTAGAGGCTATGAGTCTGAAATCAAGGTGATGGCAGGGTAACACTCCCTCTGAAACCTGCAGGGCGAGGTCCTTCCTTGTAGCTCCAGAATGTTCCTTGGTGTGTAGCAACTCCAATCTTCTCCCGGCATTCTCCCTATTTTCCTATTCTCTAGTCTCCCTCTGAGCATGTCTGTGAGTCCAAATTACCCCTTTTTATAAAGACTGCGGTCATAAAGGATTAGGGCTTCAATTAACAAACTCATTGTAATGTGATTGCCTCTATAAAGACCCCATCTCCAAATAAGGCCACATCCTGGGGCGCTAGGGGTAAGGACTTCAGCATGTCTCTTCTGCAGGACACAATTCAACCCGTAACAAATGGATTTAACAGTAGATGATATACTACAGAAGAGAATCAATAAAAAGAAAGATAAATCAGAGGGTTATCCAGAATGTAACAAAAAAATTAAAAGATAGAAGATACAAAACTTAAAGGTTATGCAGGGCAGAACAAGAAGATCTGATGTATATCTCTTACAGGTTGTAGAAAGATACAGTAAAAAAGGATGAGAGAGAAATGATGTTCAATGAGATGATGGATACATTTTTCTAGAATCCATAAAATCATACCTTAGATCAAGGAAATGTATTAAGAATATAATAAAACAAATAAAATTAAATCCACAGCTGTACATATCCCAGTGGAACTACAGGTCATCACAAGAACTCACAAGAAATGAGGAAAAAAGACAGATTAACTGTAAATAAAATTTGTGTTTACAAATTTTGCATCACCAATAAAAACCAAAACACATGTGATCCACACTGTAAAGAAAGTGTAGTTTATAGGCATAATGAAATATTATTTGGCCACAAAAAGAGTGAAATCTTGTCATTTGCAGCAAGATGAATGGAACTGGAGAACATTAAGTTAAGTGAAATAAGTCAAGTGCAGAAAGGCAAGTTCTGCAGATTCTCAGATACAGAAGCTAAAGGAAGTTAATTTCATGACAGAGAGCAGAATAGTGATCACTAGGGGTTAGATTCCTGGGGACGGGAATTGAACGAGGCTGGGTAACAGACGTTGAAGGAATAAGTTCTAGTAGTCCACAGTTTGACTACAGTTTAAAACAACTTAATAGGGGCTGGGGATTTAGCTCAGTGGCAAAACGCCTGCCTGGCAAGCGCAAGGTCGTGAGTTTGGTTCCTGGTACCAGAGAAAAACCAAAAAGAAAAATAAATAAATAAATAAAATAAAACAACTTAATATGTGCTTTATAAAGAACTAGAAATAGGAGTTTGAAGGCTACTAACACAAAAAGTGGTGGAAATGCTAATTACTCTGATTCATCATTATACATTGTACCCATGTATCAAAATATCACACCATGCTCCAAAATGTGTGCAATTATGTGGTAGGTCTTTAAAACTTATCTTTTATATTCAACTTAAATTTTTAAAATCCGTGCTGGCAGAAGTTGGGATAGTGTTTAATTATGTGGGGCAGAAGGTGCTGGCCAGCAGGGGTGTACGCCTGGGGTGCTAGCTGTGTTTGGTTTCTTGATCTAGGTTCTGATTACATGAATGAATTGAGCTATATTCATGATGTGTGTCATGTTCCACATGTAAGCAAAGCTTTGATAAAAAAAATTTTAAAAGAAAACCCAGAAGGAAAAGGAATATAGTATTTCTGAAGTGCTTAGAGGTCAACAAACATTATCACTGAAGTAGAATGACAAAATAAAGACATTTATAATCAAATGAAGATTGTGACACGTTCCCATTCCCCGGCTCTGCTGAAAGAACTACTAAGGGTGTACTGTAGTAGGAAGAAAAGTGAACTCAGAATGAAGAAACAGCATCGCAAGGAGCAATAATGAGGCAAGAATTGATAAAGGTGGGAGGTAAATCTGAGACAGTCATTGAAAACTCAGTGGTAAATGCGACTAGTTTTTAATTGTGGAAGAATCAAAATTCTAGGGGGAAGTTACCACGCATGGTGAGAAGGATCTTTGGGTCCCAAGGTTCTTGAATTACTTGGGAGCAGGGAAACATGTTAAACTTTGACTTTCTGAATGCATGTTACACATGTGAACATCACTAAAAGATATGATATAGCATGTATAACTGTCAAAGAAGTGAGGAGAAGGAAGGGGGGTCAAGGAAAACTCAGTTTGTATAAGAGAAGAAAAAATAAGCCAAGAAATGGCAGCTACACTGAAACAACAAACAGGATTGTTGAAAAAAATCAAAAGAAACCATGTTTTAAATGATGAACTTTAAAAAGACAAAGTTGGTCAATTAAAGACGAATATTCTTAAATTTTTAATAATGTGTTCTATGCCAATTGGAAGAGGCATGCATGAAACACTATGTCACAAAAGGTGAAAAGGAAAGGATGGGGGGAAAGATACATCAGTCAAATGCTAACCAACAAGAATTAAAAATACTAAGAAAAAAGTTTAAGGAGGAAAACGCTTACTAAGAGTTAAGAAGGGTCATTAGTTTATGAGAAAGAAAAGGACCCATTCTCCAGGAAGATATATCAATCATGAGTGGGATGAACCAAAAAACATTACCTTAAACTATATGGAACAGGGGCTGGGGACTTAGCTCAGTGGCACAGCACCTGCCTGGCAAGCATGAGGTTGTGAGTTCGATTCCCAGCACCGGGAAAAAAGCAAAAAACAAAACAAAACAAACTATATGGAGCAAAAAATTTCACCATATTATAAGGAGAAGTTGATAAATTCTCCACAATGCTGGGAGATTTTTAACAGTCCTGTTTCAGATCTGCAAATTCAATTAATGCATACATACTTCATCTCCACAACCAAACTGTGAGATCTTTGGGGTCACAGTGGGTGTCTTCTGCCGTTTCCAGTATATAAAATATATGTCCCCTCCCTACAAAGTACATCTGCTCCTGCAAACGGGTGGAAGAGTAAGTGCTATAGGCAAGTGCAAATCACAGAAATCATTTACTAATCATTTCTACTGCTAGTAGACACTTCTGTTAGCAAGAAAACAATTACAAATAGAAGAAGTAGTGAAGACAAAATAACGGAACCAAGTGAGCAAGAGAAAATTACCTCTCTGCTTTTGCAGCACTTATGAGACAGTAGGTTCATTTCTTAAATTATTGAATTACTATATAAACTAATGGGAAGATCGCTTATATTCTTTTTAAAGGGGCAAAAATACACCAGAAAGATTAAGAGCTGTGAGCACAATTTGCTTTGAGTTGGACCAAGACAATAGCAATGATGCTGCCCCCTAGTGGCAGAGTACAGCAACCCACAGGACGTGGAGCGTTTCATGGCCTATAGGGGCTTTCCTCCCCGAAGAATTGATTAAGCTATAGGCTACACAGTTGATGGTAACAAGTGTTCAGTCAGTGTTTGCTGCTGCTACCGTCAGCATTACCATCATTTTTATCATGTTCAGCCTATAGCTAAATGCCCTTTTTATTTTAAAGAGAATAAAAAACAATAACAAAATAACAACAACATTGACAAAAACAAAACAACACAAAAACAATAAAAATGATACAGGGTCTCAAAACAAAATGATGGGAATTAACAGTGGTTCTTATACTACATGTTGTTATCTTCAACAAAGTTGCTCAGATGACCAGAGGTAAGAATGCAATATTGATTAAACCATTAAAGAGAATAAAAAATAATTTTAAAAACCCTTAGAAACGATACAGAGCTTCACTAAACGAGATGGTAGGAATTCAGCAATGGTTGTTATATTGCATATTGTTCTTTTCAAATGAGTTGTTCAGATTACCATCTATAAGCATGCAAAATTGGTCAAAAAAATTTAAGCACTGACCGTTCCTTTCAATAAACCAATAGACATCAGCTGGCTAAAAAAGATGTGGTATTTTTACGCAATGGAGTATTTTTTTTTTCCAGGTACCAGGAATCGAACTCATGACCTTGCGCTTGCCAGGCAGGTGCTGTGCTGCTGAGCTAAATCCCCAGCCCCTGCAATGGAGTATTACTTGGCTATAAAAAAGATAAACTCGAGGCTTATATAGGTAAATGGATGCAACTAGAGACCATACTCCTAAGTGAAATAAATCAGACCCGCATATGTAAGCATCATGTTGTCTCCCTAGTGTAAGAACCTGAAAGGGTAAATAAAACCCAAAAGGTACAATAGATAATATGAAAGGTAGCAATTTGACAGGTAGCAATTCCTAGGGTTCTAGAGTCACAGGCAGCACATAAAGGGGGCATCTACATGTGGGGAACGGCCTTTGTCCAGTGTGTCAGGCTCTTGGAGACAGCCTGGATCAGGAACCTGAAGGTCCGTCCCAAAGAGCCCTGAGACTGTTCATCCTGGAGTAGAAAGCAGTTCCCACACAGGCACAAGTAACAGAAAAAGGAACACGGGGGCTTCAGCCACCACTCAGTATTCCCACGCAGGTGTAACTGTGTCCCACACACTGGGTTGGGAGCACATCAGTCCACGTTACAAAGAAGTGAAAACCTCAGTTTTAGTTCGTGAGAGATTCTCCTGCAGTAAATGCCCTCACCTGCAGGTAGCAGGCAGAAATTTGATCCTGTTTTACTTTAAAAATGCAGGCCCCAAGCTAGGAGTAGTGTCACGCATCTCTAATTCCAGCACTCTGGGAGGCTGAGATAAGATCTCAAGATGAAGCCCAGCCCCAGCAATTTAGCAACTATCAAGATCCTGTCTCAAAAATTTTTTTTAATAAACCCTAAATCCTAAAAAGCAAAGCTCAGTGCAAAGTTCTGGGTTCAATCCCTAGTACTGGCAGAAACAAAACAAAACAAAAACAAGGGAGTCCTAAACTGCCTCTGCTTGCAAAGGCCTCCCTGTAATTTTCGCTAGGCTCCCATCCAAACTCGGAGCCCCAGTGTGGGCTTTGCACAATCTACAGACAGTTTTGGAACCCTTGCATGGCCTGTCTTACACATGAAATAATACTCTTTGTAATTCAGGTCATTTTCCCTAAAGTTTGGGTCAGTTTATCCTGTGACTTTTTGACCAACCACATGGAACGCTTTCTTAAATGTGTTACCTTCTTTTATAGCAGCTGTGAATAAGCAGCGAGCAAAGGAGCTGGAGCCCCACACTGAAAGAACGGACCCGAGCCAACCCGCGGATGAGCTGGCCGTGCAAAATACAACAGCCAAAATGCCCTGCCCTATGTGTTTTGTTTGTGAATTTCCACAAAAAGAAAATTTGAGGAATTGTGATTCTACACTAAACATATCCAGTCAGGCACTCGCTTTCCTCTTTGATTGTTTTCAATTCTTATTTTTTAGTAGTGTACGTTTTCAGAACACAACGCTTACACTCCTCGAGGGGAGTTCCCATTCATCTGTTGATGGGCATAGAGGCTGCTTCCAAGATTTAGCTCTTTTGAATTGTGCTGCTATAAACATGGGTGTGCCTGTTTCTCTGTAATATAATGTCTTTAACTCTTTTAGAAAGAGACCTAGAAGGGCATAGCTGTGTCAAATGGAATTTCTATTTTAGTTTTTTGAGGAACTGCCATTCAGGTTTCCAAGATGGTTGTACTAGTTTTAAAACATTGCTAATAGTGAAAACTACAATGGGCTCCTTATTCAAACCCACCAGAATTGGGGCTGCTAAAGACACGTACAACGTGGAGTACTGGCAAGGGCGTGGAGTGTCTGGAGCTCTCACAAACTGTGGGTGGAAGTGTAAAATGAAAAATACACCGTAGAATCATCTGACAGTTCCTAAACATTTACTCCTAGGATCTAGTAAGCCCATTCCTGGGTACTCACTTAAGATAAATGCAAACAACCCACAAAAACACTGGGACGTTAAGGGCAGAAGTTTTAAATTTTGATGAAGTAAAGATTTATCAGTTGTTCATCTTATTGTTAATGCTTCTGGTGTCGTACATAGGAAATTTTGTTGATCCCTACAAAGATTTCTCTCTACTTTCTTCTCTCGCTTTTATGGTTTTAACTTTCCTATCTAGGGCAAGATCCATTTAGCATTAATGGAAAGACTGGTACATAAGTGTTCATAGCAGCTTTATTAATTGTGGCCTCAAATTGGGAACAAACAATATGCAAAACCCACCAAGAGAATGGATAAATGTAATGTAATCTATCCATAGAGCGGCAAAAAGGAATGAGTGAGATGCGTGTGCTATCACAAATGAATCTTAGAAACGTGATCTTCAGTGAAAAAGGCAGATGCAACAGTGTGCGCTGCATGCTCCCATCTTCCTGAAGGTCAGCAAGCAAGTCCAGTGGCAGATGTCTGAACAATAGTTGCCAGGGCTGATGAATGCGGGATGCAGACTGTAAAAGAAAACTCTTCATGCTCTGTACTCTTAGGAAATGTGCATTTTTGTGTGTATGTACATAATACCTCAATTTTAAAAAAGAGCATTTCTGATGTCAGTGCTGCCATGTGCTCCGATGAGTTTAACCCCATAGCCAGCACCTTTCCTAGAAATGAGGTAGAGGTGCTCTGAGATTTTGAGACCTGGTCACTGTACAGCGTTGTTACAGGAAGAAGCTGCGAGACAGAAAGGGAACACTGATGCAGGTAGATGGAGCTTGTCATAGCAACAAGGAAAGTAACTGTAAGTAGGGAGCAGAACCTAGAAGCCATGGGAGCTACCATACCAGCAGTGCCATAAGGGTGGAGCCAGCCAAGCCCTCTGTAGCTCCATCTTGCCACAGATTGCCCGGGATGCTGGACCTGGACCTGCAGGATTTAGTTCTGGCCCTGCTGGATTCTGGACTTTCTTTGGCCCCATCCCTTTATATCCCCCTATTTGTACCTTTTGGAATGGAAATGGCTATGTTATGCCATTGAATGTTGGAAGGGTTTAATGTTCTTGTCATTTGCACAGGGGCTTGCAGCTAGGAGTTTGCCTTAAATCTCAGGAGACTTTGCACTTGGACTTTTCCACAATGCTGAAACTGTCAGGACTCAGGAAACATTCAGAGATGGACTAGGCGCCTCTTGCATAAAGAGATTTGCATGAGTCTTTGGAGGGCCAGGAGTAGAATGTTATGACTTGTGTTTAGATGTCCCTCAAAGTCTCATGTAGTCATAGATGGGGATTTTTCAGAGGTGGCTGGATCTCGAGTGTGTGATTGACTAACAGTGCAATGCTAGGATCAAGGGCAGTAGGATTAAGGTATGAGTTCTACCTACCCTAAGTAGCCTGGAGGTACAAGGGCCAGAAAGAGCTGTGGTCATCCCTTGTTGCTCTGCTATCTTCTGCCCATCATGAACTGCTTCTCCTCTGTGATGCCTGTCTTCCATGCCACGCTGCCTTGGAGCCAGCCAGCTATGGAGCGAAACCTCTACAAACTGTGAGCTGAACAAGCCTTTCCTCTCTTAATTTTGGGTGCTGGGTATTGAGCTACATTTCTGAGGAAGGAGCTAACTTTTCTAGGTTATATTATTTGAAAAATTCCGAACAGCAGGTTCTTGAATCCTTGTCACTTATCCTTGCTAGCAATAGTTAAGTGAATGGGAATCCACTTTTTTATTAATTTAATACTAAATAGTTTTACTTTTTAAAACAGGGACCTGCAGTTGAATTCCAGATTTCATTTTGAAATTCAGGGCCCTCTCTCTATTCATTACATTCCCACCCTACACACTCCTGCTTTATGATTTTACTAAATTCCTTCATTTGAATTATGGCCTTGTGGCCAACAGCGGGTGATATATTATTCTTATATAATTTTTAAATACAAAGGCAAATGGCATGGAACAATTAGAATCGATGGCTTGGGAGTCCGGCACTCGGATGTCACAGGCAAACACTGTGCTCTTGACTTAAACCTATGGGTTCCACTTCACGTGGGTTGTATTCTTCATACATCAGGGGTTTTTATAAATTTACTATTCAATCCGGCAGCCCTACTTTGTTCGCAAAATATAAGCAAAACAAATATGTCAGGGTAATGATGCCAGGACTCCCCCTTATTGAAAAAAGCAGTTTATTAATACCTTATTGCTACAAGCTAGATCTTATTATCATCTTGGGTCATTTAGAATCTTATTAGGTATTCTGCCGGTGGATGGATAATCCTGTGATAAATTCTTTGCCATGTCCTTCACAGTTGTCATAGCAGGATCATAAACAGCATTTATAACAATCTAGCCCAGAGGAAGCAGCTGACAGTGGTCTGCTTAGCATGCAGGAAATATTCAGATCGGCTGTGTGTGGTAAGACACAAGCCCACAGGAGAGCTCCCAAAGTTAAATGTACCATGGGTTTCTAAGAAGATTCCCCTTCAAAAAAGGCGTGAGGTTAGGGATGGGGGAGCAAGCAGTCTTGGGCAGCCACAGATACTTTCTTCCCGTTGGACCTGCTGGGCAGCAGGGGGGAAGGCCAAGCCACCAGCCAATGTATTCCTGACAGGCCACCCGGGTCTTTCTTCATAAACTCCAGATCAAGGTACCATTCATTGTCCAGCTGCCTGGTATTTTTCATGTCCTGACTTCACACACCAAACTGTGACTTGTCTGTATTACTGCTCTGGTCTAATTAATGCATTTGAGGAGACAATGAATCCAAAAGGGAGCAAGATTATGGGTATAATTCCTACAAAAGCCAGGGACTCCCGCTCCATCCCCAAACTGTAGATTTCAGCACTGATGCAAACCCACGATGCATGAGTACATACATACATTCCCGTTCCGAGAGGACTGTCAGGGAATGGGCGTAAACCACCAACACTGCTCCCAGGAAAACCCACGCAAGAGCCACACAAGCCAGTCTCATATTGTTCCGGTTTCACTTCCTGTTACTTCCTAATGTATCATAATGAATTAATCTCTTATTATTCTCTGAGCAAGTCTGGGCTTTTGCAGACGCTGTTGTCTTTGTCTAGAATGTCCTTGTTCTTTTTTGATTTGCCGGGTATCTGAAGTTGGACTCTCCTAGAACCAGGACCTGGAACAAGGGTTCTGGAGTTGATGGCAGGAGGTACAGGGAGGGGAGTGGGAAGGCGAGACAGGGAAGAGAAGGAAGCCAGCAGTAGGTGCCGAGTGAGCAGGCTCGCTAGTGGCCAGCTGGGACCCAATCCCCCTGGGCACTGCTGAGCTAGCAGGACAAGGGAGTTGGGTATTTATCTACTTGCTGCCATCGGTCCTGGATTGTGGGCGGCTCTCCCGGTCTGCCAGCAAGAGAAAGCTGTGGACATGCAGAAACAGCTGGGGCAGGGGAACCTTAAAGGTGAAAGCTAAGGTGACACTGGTGGGGTGCTGGCAACATCCATTCCCCAGCTAAGGACTTCTTACTTTTCAAGTCTTATCCGGGCAGTTTTCACTGGGAAAGCTTGTTTGATTCTCTAGTCCTTCACTCAGTCCCCTGAGCAACATGTTTTATCATGTTATATATATGACCTTACCAGGTCATATTATAATAGAGACTCTTTCCCCCTAAACTATAAGCTCCTTTGGGGCTGGGTGGTACCCAGCTCATGTTAGCATCGCCAGAGTAGTCCCTGACATGCTGCAGAAGCTCAGTGGATTCATACATTCCACAAATATATACTGAGGACTCATCACACACCAGACACCACGCTAGAACCCGGGCAGGAAGTGGTGAGCAATAAGTTCCACTTGAAGATCTTAGAATGGGTAGAGGTTAAAATAAAAATATAGCCAAATTGATACAATAATCTCAGGTGTCTGGAAATGCTCTAAAAAATGAAAGGGAGCAAGGGGTACAAGTTGATCAAGGTTTGGAGGAATGGTTATTTCAGCTAGGCTGCTGAGAATGGGCTTTTCTGAGAAGATAGTCAGTGAATAGAGATTTAGAAACTAAGCAGGTGCTTAACAGAGGTAGCCCAGAAGAACCGCAGGGTGATATCCCGTGTGGTGCAACAGTGGATATGTACCATTAAGCATTTGTCGAGGGGGTGTGCAGCACCAGCAGTGAACCCCGACGTGATGTAAACTATACGGTGTGGGCCATGAAGATGCACCTGGGTGGGTCCATCAGCTGTAACAAACGTGCGCCTGGTGTGGTGTGTTGAGAAGGGAGGTTGTGCGTGCACAGGGGATGGGGTATCTGGGAATGCTTTGTACTTCCCAGTCAATTTTGAGCTTAAAGCTGCTCTAAAAAATAAAATGTATTCAAAATAATAAAGTGAGAAGGACCAGCCTTGTAAACATATGGGAGAGAGGGAATTCCAGGCAGAGGAGACAGCAAGTGACAAGGATTATAGGCAGCAACAACCAGGGCGTATTCCAGGATCAGAAAAGCCAGGAGAATGAATCACAGTGAACAGAGTATCAGAAGAACTCAGAGCAGTCAGCAAGGCCACGGGAGGTAGGGACTTGTGGTATGACAACTTAAATCAATCTAGTATCAACCACAAAATATACTAGAAGAAAACTCAAGACTATATTAAAAATGACTTCCCTTCATTTTCTGGATGTTTATGTTCATGTCAGCTTCTGGGCTTATTTATCCTAATTTCGTGGGGTACAACCATAAGGCTACAATAACCAAAACCATGAAAACTGAATCCCTTATTAGTTTCTTGCATGTGCCCTGTTAAAATTAACTTTGGAATCCTTTACCATCTCGATAACTTCAGTTCTGTCTTCAGCAAAGTAGAAGCAGAGGGCTAGATACCTGTTTGAGTGTTTGGTAACCCTGCAAGTCTATGAATCAAATTGAAAAGGTGAGAGTGTAAGTTATGTGGCTAATTATTTTATTTAATGTTTTAGTGGGGGCATTTTTAAACATACACAGAATGGAGATGATACATTGTGAAGCTGGACGTTGTCATCTCCATCTTCAGAGTTTGCGCAGTGTCAGTGGCTGCCTTCTTAAGCACACATGACAACTTATACAACTAAACCACACAGTCCCTTCAACATGGGTATCCCAAGAATCACTCCATTCTTGTGCACGTTCCCAGCAGGAGTAGGCTGACTCAGGCACATGGTTTAGAGCCAGTTAGGGAACAAGATAAATGACCGTTCATGCGACAAATATTGAACATTAAATAAATACATGTTCTGAGTAGTGTTTTATCCACTATGGGAATAAATGTCTTGCATATTTATTCAGTAAATATAGTCCTCAGGGCACAGAGCTAGACCCTGTAAGAAACTCAAAGACACTAAGACTCAGTCCTTTCTTCAAGGAATTCACAACTCTGTAGGTTCCGAAGTTGTGGGTTTATAATGGTTCTGGCAGCTGAATCTCCAATATACACAACCACGTAGCAGACTCATTGCTATACCCGGGTGTTTTACCTTGCCCTCATCTTCCTCTCCAAGGCAGCTTTTGCTCTAGCTGACAGTTACCTTTGTCTCCATCTTGCTGAGCAAACACGCTCACCGTCAACCTGTTTTCCTTCCGCAGCACAAAGGACAGGGCAGTCTGCTCTTCTGCAAATGTCTGCACACTACACTTGACCAGAAATTCACGGACACCTGCCACCAGGGCCTCTGAAATGTGCTGCTGTGCTGGAAAGACATGATTTCTGCCCACATACCTGGTGCTCAGTAGTAGATCAATTGTCCCACAACTCCCAGGGAACAAATGTGCAACCCTCCCCCTGACTGAGTGACTTAACACCAGCCAATTAGAGCTTCAGCTGTCTAATTAAGCCAGAGACAGAGCCATCAACTCACTGAATTCCAAAGCCCGTTAGCTTTACCTGAACAATAGAATGAGGTCAGGTGTGTATTAGCCTTGGGAATAACTAGGAAAACCAGAGAGAACACTTTGCAAACATAAAACACTCTGGGAATATTAACAAGAATAACTAAAAGATACGTCTAGACTTTTTTCAAAGGTCAAAAGTTGTACAGAATTCATACGTAACCTTCTTGATAATGTCCTCTCTTAAACACATACATTTCTGAATATCAGTTCCTGCCTAAATAACACAAAACTAAATTTGAATCACTACATAAAACTTTACCATAAAGGTCTTTGTCCCTTTTTTTGGTGACTATTATTATTGACCAGGGCTATTTACTACACCACAACTATCAAAACAACTCTATTATGCTCGTTCAGCCACAATTCACAATTACTATGTATTTCTTTCTTGATTCCTACCTCAGTATTGTAATTATTTCCTATTTCTCTTTCTCCAAGAACAATAACACTTCTCCTACAGAAATATGGTTATTGTGATCCTTTTAGAGGGGAAATGATAAAAAAAAGTACGGATTTTTAAAATCAGTCTACTCGGTTCTGAAAGGCTTAAAATTGTCCACCCAGGCAAGAGTAGGAGAAAAAAAAAAAAAAAAAAATTGTCCACCCAAACACTTTTTTCACTGTAAAATGAGCAGATGCAAAACAAGAAATACACAGTACATAGACATGTTGGAATCTGATACAAGTGGTCAGGCGCAAATGCTTTATAAAAACCACTGCACGTAGGGACACCACTCTAGCCTGTCCCTAAAGCTACAGCGGCACCGGCTCCTGAGATAATATTTAGCAAAGAGGCATTTTAAGAAAGTCAGCGTGAGAGAAAAAAGCCTTCTCAGGTATGTGTATGTTATTAATCATAATTAAGGCAGATTTGACAGCGTCTTGGCAATAGAGAGGACGACTTCCTCTCTCTGACATCAAAATCCTAAAGGAATACTTGCGGGTTCCTTATCACCCTCACTAGTCTTTACGCCTATAATATCCACTTTAAGAAGATGAGGTCTTAGAGAAACTCGAGCTCTGACAATTACTGTCTGCCCACCGCCGACTCTGGGTGAGGGAGAACAGGCTGGTGGGATCTTCCAGAGACAAAATACAGGGAAAAGGCCGGGGCTACACTGTGAGTCCCAGGAAAGTACACGCCTGCCCCATAATGCATTTCCACTTGAAGGGTCATCCTTCAGAATTGTTGGTTTTTGTCTGCGCAGATGGCTCTGCACTTTCGATTTCCCACTAAATTGGAAAGGGAGCACTTGGTCCCCACTGCAGTGGCATCCTCTGATAAGATGTTGAGAAGTGGGAAATGGATCCATTTCGCGAGACAGACTCATTTGAATAAAACCAAACAAGAGAATCGCTTCCATTCCATCGCACTCAATCGCATTAAAATGCTTTCTAAGATGACACAACTTAGGCAAGTTTCTTAGCTACGTCTTAGAGGAAGCATCACCCAAACAGGAGTCCGGTGCCTTTGGAGGTGATTTTGAAGAATGTGTTCTGATCACCTACCGACTGCAAACCTGAGGGAAGTTTTTTCTCAGGTCCAGCGGATAAATCTGACCTGTCATACAGAAGTTGCCTGCTCACTTTCTGCCATCGTCTTTCACAGACGACATGGATTTAAAAGACATGTGTCTGCTTTGGCCCCTATTCAGAAATATAGATTGTTTGGATGGTTCTCAAATGCTGTATGTTTCTATTTGGAAACTGATCACTGTTATTTTTTCATTTCTGTTTCTCTTGCTCGGTCTTCCCCCTTTGGCACCCCTGTTTTCCTGAAAATAAGCCTAAGCAGGAAATAATCAGCCTTGAAAACTAAAGCTCAAAAATGCCAGCCCCAATCACCTTGCCTCACCTGCCATTACGAAGTAGCCATTGAGCAAGAGACTGCTGAGGCATGATCTTCTGCATGACACTGGCGGTCACCATGGTAATGATCCGCGAGGGCTTATTTCTGATTAGGTCTTATTTTCGGAGAAATACAGGCTCTTACCTTCCCTTTCCCATCAGCTCTCCTCCTCACCTTCTGTTTGTCCCTCTTTGCGACTTTCTCTTTTGCTATCTCTTTAATCAGTCTTCTACTCCTTTCCTCTCTCACTTTCTGTTCTTCTTTATGTTTGTCCATTTGTCTGTCTTGGAATATTTGTTTCCTAGGACTTAAGGCAGTGAAGGAAGAGTTCATTAGCTACCCAATGGATATCTACCATTGGTAATTCCTCAGCACAGGAAGGTGTTTCCTCAATGGAGGAAGTAGCCGAAGGTTTTACTAATTGGTTTGAAAACTATTTGACTAAAAAGAACCAAGGGAACTTTCCACCCACTGATTAAACACAACAAAAGAAACATTTTGGGGAGTTTTCAATGCCTTTTCAACTCAATTTGCCATTTAAAACTAAACCATGAAACAAAGTAACATTTAGTGTGGGCCCTAAGGAAAGAAAACGCGAACCAGTGCTATGTGAATAAATACTGCCGAGATATTCTCCCATCCTGAATGAAACTGAAATCTAGATTTAAAGTCAGGAAAAGGGTGAGGACATGAAGAGAACTGGAAAAGCTGCACACTGCTGGCGGAAATGCGGGAATGTAAATTAGCACAGTCACTGTGCCAAACAGCGTGGAGGTTCCTCAAGAAATTAAACAGGGACTGGGCATGGTGGTGCACATGTGTAATCCCAGCTGCTCAGAAGGCCAAGGTGGGAGAACCACGAGTTCAAGGCCAGCCTGGGTAACTGGGATAGACACCCTCATTTCAAAACAAAGTAAAATAAAAAATAGAAATACCGTATGACCCAGTAATCCCCCTATTAGGAATATACCCAATGGAAATGAAATCTGTCTGGTGAAGAGATCCCTTGTTTGCTCAGGCACTATTCACAATGACCGAGAAATGGAGACAACCTAAGTGTCAATCAACTAATGAATGAAGTAAATGTGGCACAAATGCACAATGGAATACTACTCAGCTGTCAAAAATGGAATCCTGTCATTTATGACAACATGGGTGGAGCTGGATGTCATTGTGTTAAGTGCATACACCAAGCAGAAAGACAGATGCCTCATGATCTCACTCATGCATGGAACCTGAAAAGTTGATCTTACAGGAGTTGAGAGTTGGGTGGTGTTTACCAGAGACTGGGAGAGTAAGGGCAGGGAAGAACCGGAAGAGGCTGCTCAGCAAGTTCTAAGTTACAGCTACACAGGAGTAAGAAGTTGTGTGGTGCTATTTATTGCACAGTAAGATGAGTACAGACAGTACTAATGCACTGTTTGCCTCAGAAAGACTAGAAGGAGGATTTTGAATGTTTTTATGAAATAAAATGGTAAATGAGGGATAGGTGTGTTTAACCTGATTTAAAACACCACACAATGTAGGCATCTATCACAACACCATGTTAGTCAATGAACATGTATTTTTATGTAACACTTAAAAATAAACGTTTTTAAAAGTCAGGAAAAAGCAAAAACGGGAGGCCAGCGCTTGCCTGACTTCAGGGGCTGAATCTATACCTTCAAAGCACAACAGGGGCAAAAACAGCTCTCCTAGCACAGCAGCAAGCCAGCGGCCCAGGTAGGGAAGGTGGGAAGGGGCAAAGTAAATGGCTGCGTCCACGACGGAAGTGAGTTGAAAGAACATGTAATTTCAAATCTTACTGAATTTCCAACTTAATTCTGCCCACAGCGGTCTGGAGGTAGGACCTTTGAAAATCTGGGGTTTTAAGTGATTCAGGGGGAACATGAACACGTTTCCTTCATCCCCCCTCCCCCGACTCAGATGTCCGTTAATGAATGGTTTCCGCCTCTACTAACTTAACAACAAAACTACAGCGTACCTTTAAATATGGTCTTCAGGATGTTAAAACCGCCACCTCTGCTGATTTGGGGCTTTCCTGTTTGCTCTTGGCCATATCTTATCTTAGTGAGATCCCAGGAGACTTAGCAATTAGCATGGATACAGCAGTTTGATAATCAAAAGTAATTAATGGCATCCAAACACAGTCTTGCCTGCTTCTGAGGACTTGTTACACAAATCCAGGTCTATCTGCTTAAAATGAGACTCCTACTCCCATTAGAAAAATCATCTACCATGAAATGCTGTTCGGATAGAAAGTAATTTAACTTAATACATTCATATGTTGAAACAACACTGAAAGCTGACAAAGGGAACCCCAAAGTTGCTCTTTGAGACTCTATATAGAGAATTTATAGTATAGAGATGTGTGGTCTTCCTTAAAAAAAACAAAGTAAAATTGTAGAATATGGATTCTGTCAACTGTCAAATGGAAATTTAAGAAAATTATAGCTATTTTTTTTCTTTCAGAGCTCTCATTTAAATATTGCTGAGGAAAGTAAAAAAGGGAGAGAGATGCTTTATTGTATGTGTTCAATTTACCATGAATCAAATGAATTTTTCAAAGTTGCCTATGGTAGAAGAGAAGTGAATATTGGCTTCTGTTTCAATAGATAAATTAAGTTCTTTTCCAAGAACTCTGGATTCTCTTTATAATCAGTCAGTGCTCATCGTATCACTGATGAAGAGGATCCTGTTTTCTATCAGTGGGGTGTGGGGTGAAGTTAGGAAAGGTGAGCGTGTTTCCATTAGGCCTCCCTCTCCCCGCAAGAGAACTATATTTTTACTCTGATTTTTTTAAAATGTGCCCAGTTTCAGATAGATTGAAGCTCATATAAACCTTCCTGTGTATCTGTGACTCATTTTTGTTTCTTAAAAAATTGATGATGTTTGTTTTAATGCCCAAATCTCCCTAAGCACCAGGGACTTTAGCTTTGGTGGCTGGGCAGCATTGTCTCTAAAGCGAATGTTCAGACCTTCAGAGTAGGACAGAGAGTGAAAAGGTGGAGGTGGGACGGGGAGAAGCTCTTGGAAGCTTCTATACTTGACAGCCGTACGTCTAGGATCACTGATATTACGATAGACTAAGGGTGATGTGAATGAACCTCTAGTTCCATCTCCTCATCTTCAAGGCCAGTGTTAAGTGTCTTGTCAAGGATTGAGAGTCTCATTGGTATCACTTTAGGAAAACATGCTAACACAAAACAGTGCCTCTTGTTCAAATGCACTTTATTTTAGTCATATTGGTAGTCTATTCCATAAATAAATGAGGATACTTCCCAAAGCTTAATGCAACTAGGAGACCATGACATGAAAAGACAAAGGGATTTGGATATCCTTGCTCCATCTAGGGGAGAAGAAACCTGTCAAGCCACTTGCTGACCTACTCTAGGCAACTGGGTAAATGACTCTCTTTCAGTTTTCTACCAATAATAACATATTACATTTCATCTAGGCTAAAGACAACACAGGTAAGAAGTATGATGCATGTAGGAGAATTCATATCTGTATCTCCCCTAGAGCTGCAGTCAAATGAAGTCTCCTAATAACGCTCAAAGATGTTCATGATGAAATATTTAATGGAAACATAGACAGAAAATCATTAACATTCACACATGCAATTAATTCACCATTCATTTTTGTTGCAGCTTAGCATTTTGCCATTTTTGCCTTGGATCTTTTTTCTTAAGGAAATAAAACACTACAGATAGAGGGGCATATTTATTTCTATGAGTTTTTATTTAATGCCTGTTTCTCTTATTAAACAGCAAACTTCATGAGGCTAGGCACCATTGCTTTTTAACTTTTACTAGCACTGCACCTCCTGTAAAACTGGTGTTTGCTGGATATATGCACAGAAATTCTTTGCTCCAGATACAGAATTGGAAGATTCCTTTCCCGAGCTTGTACAGTTGCCCTAAGTCCTCTTTTCTGTTAACTTACATATATTTCTACTCCCTTCTCTCTTCTATTTCCTCCCCACCCAACATACATATTGGCATATCTTTTCTCACATTAACAAAGGGTTAGTAATGAAGAATATGTCTTCTGATGATGGTAAGTATTCTAACTTATTTTCCTAAGTATTGCAGCATAATGGTATTATATGGCATATTTATATATATATAAAATCCCTTTTTTATTTTAAAGAAACTAGTAAATGAGACACATAAAATCGAAAAATAGAACAATAGCAGCATACTAGTATCACAAACACAAGCAAACCAAAGCAAGAACATTTAAAGTGATACAGGGTTTCAAAACAAAATAATACAAATTAACAGTGGTTGTTATATTACTATTATCCTGATACCCAAACCAGAGAAAGACCCAACTGAGAAAGAGAACTACAGGCCAATCTCCCTAATGAATTTAGATACAAAAATTCTCAATAAAATCTCTTTTAAAGAATTTCTTGTCAAGATACATTAAGAATATGTCCATAGGTTTAAGATTATTTTGGTAAGAAGAAATAGTCAAACTAATGATCCAAATAGCTCCTTTGCAAACATGGAAGGAACCAAGATTCTAAACTGTAAGCATGTAGGCCATGCTAATTCATTAAATAACCATCGGGTTAAAAAATAAAAGGCTTTTGAACAGGACTAGAAGGATCATTAATCTCAGTGGAACAGTCATGTTCCCACAAGAACTTCTTAAAAATATTATACACCATCTTGTCATTCAATATTCTGAGACAGAGTTAGAGGTACAAAAATAAAATTTTGATCTTGTTTTTTTTTTTTTTTTTTTTTTTTTTTCTCCAGTACCGGGAAC
>NW_004955450.1:14716021-14717112 GCF_000276665.1 Chinchilla lanigera | reverse complement strand
AGCCAAAGCAATCCTAAGCAAAAAGAACAGAGCTGGAGGCCTTGCAACACCTGACTTCAAATTATACCACAAATCTCTGGTAAGAAGATCAGCACGGAGCTGGCACAGAAATAAACTCATAGATCAAAAGAGTAGAATAAAAGACACAGAAATAAACCCGCACAAGTACAGTCATCTGATTCTTGACGAAAGGGCCAAAAACACACTGGAGAAAAGACAGCCTCTTTCACAAACAGTTCAGGAAAAACCTTACATCCGTATGTAGAAGACCGAAACCAGGTCCCTGTCTCTCACTTTACAAAAATCAGCTCAAAGTAGATCAAACAGTAGATCAAGCTAGGAGGAAAAATAGGGGAAACTCAAAGTTACAGGCACAGAGAAAGACTTCTTACACAGGACTCCGATAACAAAGGAAATAATAACAAGAATCAACAAACAGGACTCCATCAAATTAAAAAGCCTCTCCATAGCAAAGAAAAGAACCAACAGGGTAAAGAGACATCGTGTAGAATGGGAGAATATCTTGGCCAGCTACTCTTCTGACAGAAGATTGATGTTTACAATATCTAAAGAACTGGAAAAAATGTACAAAATAGCCCAGGCCATAAATTTGCAAATGAATTGAACAGACACTTCTCAAAAGAAGAAGTAAAAGTAGCCGTAAGTATTTGAAAATATGATCCACATCTTTAGCTGTTAAGGAAATGCAAATCAAAACTACACTGAGATTCCATCTCACCCCAGACAGAATGGCTGTGGTCGAGAATAAAAAGCACAGCAAATGCTGTCAAGAGTGTGTGGAAAAGGAGCCCTTCCACCCTACTGGTGGGCATGTAAATTAAGTACGTCCACTATGGATATCAGTCTGGAGATTCTTCAAAAAAACCTAAAAATTGAACCACATACAACCCTGCTATGCCACTCCTTGGCACATTGTATCCGAAGGAATTAAAGTGAACATACTGTAGAGATACCTGCTTATTCATGCTTCTTCTGGCACAGTTCACAATAGCCAAGATAGAGAACCAGCTAGGTACCTCCCAACATGTGAATGAAGAAAATGTAACATGCAAATACACACATTAATCATA
>NW_004955450.1:14713593-14715921 GCF_000276665.1 Chinchilla lanigera | reverse complement strand
ATCTTAGACATAAATATTTCTCCAGTCATAGTAAAAAGGAGAAGCAAAACATGGATCACCAAATTAAAACATCATGCTTAAAATCAAGCAAGTCAGTACTGCGAAGAGCATTCTTTTAAGAAACTTCAATTTTTTTGTTTTATGTAGCTATACATCCTTTTTCATATTTATTCCTATTTATCATTTAATAAGATTCTATAGAAAGTTATTTTAAATTATTAACTTGCTATTTAACACTTGCTCTATTTAAAATATGATATCTACTGTTGCATAAATTTTGCAGAGTACAGAAAAGCTCAAAGAAGAAAATAACAGTAATCTATAATGCCATCATGGACAGGTATTACTTAACATTTTGGTGTGCAGTCTCAGTCTTATTTCTACACCTCCTGATCACCTTCCAATTTTTTTCCATACAAAATAATGTGCATTTGTGTGTTGTGCATGTGTATACATGGCTTCGGTCCATTTTAGAACAATGAGAGAAGTGGACTGAAAGATAAAGGGATAAGCAAAACTTTTCCCACGGTTTGAGTACAAGATGCCTTAAATCCTAGGCTGTGGTTTTAGATGATGCTGACGTTGTTTCCACCCAACTACTTCCATCAGCAAATAACACTCCTGCTTGCTAAGTGATGAGCACTGATGCGGGGGTTCGGAGGTTAGGCAGCTCCAGGACTTCCACTGGGAGTCCTGAGAGTACTGCGGTCGATGGAAGACTGACCACAGGTAAAAAGTGAATATTCCCTCTGGTCACGCCACATGCTACCCGACCGTGCCACACATTATATTTTAAATTGTTTGTAGAGCGCTACTGGGTTGCTAGTGGAAATGACAAATCTCTTAGCTTTCTTGTTTCTAGCAGCAACCTGAAAAAGAAGAAAGCTACTCCCAAGCTATTTCAAGACCAGTTTTGCTTTAAATTGCAAAGTATCCTGATGCTAGTTTCCAAAAGGAAAGCAAAATGAAGAATTATGACCATCTCTGCCATCTGCCTTAGGCACACTGCAGCAGAAATGTCTGGAGCACATGTCACTTTAACTTCATGCAGTAAAAATTCAGGACCAAATTGTCCTTTAATCACATGCTGAACCTTGTCCAAGTCTCTCCTTTAATAATCATTTGAGATTGTCAAAAGATTCAAATATCTAACAGCATAGTTAGTCTACAAGGTTCAGTTTAGCAACACTATGTGGCCATTTTTTTTAATTGAAACTCATAGAAATTTATGGCATCTATTCCATACTCCAAGCCATAACTCAAAGAGCACAGTCAACAATTCCAGCAATTCTAGACTATATAATTAAGTAGGACAAAATTCTCACTTTCAGGCATCTGTTAGCTAAAGTCTTTCTACTTCTCTTCATTATTTCCTTTATTTATTTGTATACACTAAACGTTTTGACAGCTTTTAATTGAGAGGGATAAACTAAACCTTGTAGACTAACTGTACCGTTAGATATTTGAATCTTTTGACAGTTTCAATGCCTGTACTCCCAGCCTTCTGGAAGGCTGAGGCAGGAGGATCATGAGTTCAAGCTTAGCCAGGCAACTTGGCAACTTATTGCGACCCTGTCCCTCCTCTTCAAAAAAAGGACTTGGGGCAAAGCTCAGTGTGAAGACCTTTGGTTCAATCCCCTGTATCACAACAAAACCCTCATGAATCTCCCACTTCAGTAGATAACTCATAAGTCCTACATGAGTGGAATAGTTTAATTTTTAAAATTGTAAACATTAACAACATTCATACCTCGTGGAGAAAAACTGAAAGCATTTTCTCTAAAACTAGAAACAAGATGAGGCTATTCACTGTCACCTTCTTATTCAATATAGTACTTGAAGTTTAGCCAGAGCAGTTAGGCAAGAGAAACAGAGGCCTACAAATAGGAAAGGAAGAAATCAAAGTATCCCTATTTATAGATGATACAATTCTATACTTAGAAGATGATAAAGACTACACGAAAAGACTTTTAGCTCTGATTTAAAAAAAAATCCAGCAAAGTAGCAGAGTACAAAGTGAACATCGAAAGGCCAATAGCTTTTCTATACACCAATAATGAATTAGCTGAGGAAGAAATTAGGGAAACAGTTGCACTCACAAGACTTAAAGAATAGGAATGAATCTAACCAAGCAGATGAAAGATCCCAAAATGAGAATTACAGAGCACTGGAGAAAGAAACTGAAGAAGATAACAGACACAGGATGGGAAGATTTCCCCTGTTCATTGATGAGCAGAATTAATGTTGGAATGGCAGTGCCACCAAAGCAATCCACAATTGCAGTGCAACCCCAGCAAAGGTCCAGTGACGTTCTTCACAGAACTGGAA
>NW_004955450.1:14697495-14712675 GCF_000276665.1 Chinchilla lanigera | reverse complement strand
TATTCTTAGACAAAAGGAAGGGAATAAATGACAGAGGGGATGAAGGTGTGTAGGGGAGGCTAATGGAGGGCTGGGAAAGGTTACAAGTGTGTATGAAAATACCACATGAAATCCAAGTATTTTGTGAAACTCAGCACTAACAAAAACACACTGAAAAATTAGATGCTTTGATGACTTAGAATTTCTGAGTGGTAGTTTGGATTTTAATATAGAAACTCAATGCATTTGGGGGCTCAAACTCACATTTATACGTGAGGTAGAAAAGGGCTGGAGATGTGGGGGGGGACACTGAGGTGGAGCCTGGGAGGAGGGCTCTGTGGAGACTGGGAGCCCCCAGTGAAATTTTAAGTGATAGTCCTGGTGATTACCCTCAGAATCCATGTTGCTCTCCAATGAGGAATGGTAAAAGCTGAATGTACCCATGTAACGGGTCCTCCAGGAACAGCTGTCCAATCACAGCCTCCTTGTCTGTACATTCACTCACATTACAGGGCACAGTCCTTTAAAAGAACTAATAGGCTGAAGAAAGTAGATGGCATTACAGTGAATTCCACCAGAGCATTATAAAGTAGTTTGAAAGATACAAGTAGAAATTACAGAACCAAAATACACTAACTGAAATAAAAATTTTAATGAGTTGATTTAGCACCAGATGAGACACAGCTAAAGAGAAGACTGGGAAAATGGAAAATTACTGGCAAAGAATATAACCAAATGAAGTATGTGTTTGACACCAAAGATAGAAAAAAAAAGGCAAAACACTCTGAACAAGAGTTTTATGGATAAAATTATAAAAATATTACAAAACAGAAATAACTAAATGAGTGAAAAGAGATAATGTTAGTGAAGGGAGGACTCAATGTCATGTGCATGTCACTTCTCGCCAAATTTATCTCCAAACACAGTCCAGTTCCAATCAAAGCCCTGACAGCAGCGTGAGTGTGTGTGTGTGTGTGTGTGTGTGTGTGAGAGAGAGAGAGAGAGAGAGAGAGAGAGAGAGAGAGAGAGAGAGACACTCCAAAATCCATATGGAAGTAAGGCACTATGGTGCAGCAGATACAATTCTGAATAAAAAGGACAATAAGAACCTTACCAGCTTTTAAGACTCCTTAGAAATTAAGGCTTGAAACCAGGTGCAGTGCTGAAAAACTCTAATCCCAGCTCCCTTGGAAGCTGAGGCAGGAGGATTTCAAGTGTGAGGCCAGTCTGAGCAACTTACACAGCCCTATCTCAAAATATAGAAAGGCTGAAGATGTACTCAGTGTGAAGACCCTGAGCACTGTGAGAGAAAGGCGGGAAGCTTTAAGACTTACTCTACTTTCATAGCAATTAAAAAGTGTGCTGCGGCTCAAGAACAAATAGCAGAGCAAGGAAACAGGACAGGCAGGCCAGAAACTGATGCAACCTCCCACGGCTATGTGGATAGCAACTCTGAGTTGTCACCAGGCAGGGAGAACAAGTCGTCCAATGGTGCTGAGCAACCAGCTACCCACCTGTGAAAGAAACGGTTATTTATGTCATAATCCAATACTGCACACAAAAATAAATTTTAAGTGTACTAAAAACTAACCATGAGAAAACTAACTTCTAAAACGTTTAGGAAAAGATACATGGGAGAAATATTTTTAGGAATTAAAGATATAGTAGTAATTTTCCACAACAAAAAAAGACTAATGAGTTGGAATATAATAATTTGAGCGTATTAAAACTTCTAACAAAAAATCATAAATAAAATTGAAAGGCAAACCACAGGCTAGAAGGGAAAAAATTGTATAATACATAGAACCAATATGAAATAAATACCCAGAATATATCAGAACTCCTTCAAATCAAAAGGCAAAACAAAACAAAAAATAAGCAAAGTACAAGAACAAGTAATTCACAAAAGAGGTTATCTTGAATGGCCAAAAATGTAGGAAAAGATGTTCAGCCTCAATGATCTGGAAAATGGAAATTAAAACAACAAGAAGATATCCACTCTTACTGTTAGAATGTCCAAAACTTTAAAACCCTTTTCCAATATAATTAGCCCTTTTTCAACTTTGAAAAATTGCTTCTATATCTAACAATAGTAAATGTAGAAGGCAAGGCACACTAACAGGAACTCTCATTCATTACGAATAGGAGTCTAACCACATCACCAATTCCAGAGAGTAATTTGGCAACTTCTAAGAAAGCTGCGTATTTTACAAACCAATGATGTCACACCTCGGGAACTAAGAATAACAAAACCCCTCATATAGGTTTAATTATGTTTCAAACCCTGCTCTAAATGTTTGGTATATTAACTCATTTAATCTTTAAAACAGCTTCTCAAAGACGGTGCTCATAGCATAGAGGAAGTAAAATGCTATTTCCCCAAACCCACATAAGCAGTTAATGGCACAACTAAGATGCAAACCTAGCAAGCTGGGATCAGTGTTCATGCTTAGCAGTTATTCAGACCACCTCTTTATTAGTCTTTTTGCCTATGTGTATACGTGCTATGAGGACATTTATTCAGTATTATTTATAGTAGTGGAAAATGGAAATAACCTAAGTGGCATAAAGAGAAAAATGAAAATAAAATGTGGCATCTACATGAAGTGGAATAACGCACAGATGTTAAAATAAGCAAGACTTCCATGTGCCTATGAAGAGAAATCTGAAAACCTCAATGTGGAGTGAATATTACAGAAAGATAAGAACAGTACTGCAACGCTGACCTGGGATTTGTCGATATATAGCACAACCTATCAGAAGCAGAACTAGCAAAGCATGTGCGTCCACACCCTTATCAACCTGGGCCCACCCCAAAGCTCCAGATGGAGCTCTGTCAGAGTGAGCACACGGGCTCACGTTTTGGAAAATCTGTGTAAACGTTTCAGCTACACTTGGTTAAGGCAGTTGTGTCTTCCCACTTCACTGCCACCAACCGGCACCTTTCCTTCATAGCAGGTAGCACTGCAGTGACCACGGGCAGCTTTTTAACCTGATGTAGAAGTTAAGCTGGGGACAGTTTGGCTGGGGTTTACATCTCACACGCCCCCGGAAGTCCTGGCGTGTTCAGGCTGAGCTCTGGCAAGGTGACCAGATCGTGGGGACACTGTGCCCCTCAGTGGATTCATCCTCTAGCGAGTCAGCCGCTGAGTGTGCTGAGGGGGCGGGGCTTGCCTGGAAGTGAGTGACTTCACCTGGCACTGGAAAGGTGTAGTTCTGCGTGCAGCTCCTCCTGTCTCTCTCTGCTGCTGACCACCATGAGGGAACACCTTTATCTGCCAGACCCTTGCACCGTGCCCTTTCTGCCTTGGAGCCTGCGGGCTATGGACTGAACCCTCCAAAACCTGCGAGCCAAGCGCAACCTCTCCTGCTGTAAGCTGTGGGCGTCGGGTTTTACATCCCCGCGGTGGGAAAGGCACCCAGGCACAGTTAGTTTGGGTTTGGGGAGAGCTGTCCGTGTGCTTCCCTGCGCCTCCCCGCGGGAGCAGCTGCCGGAATCTTCCTATTGTCCCCACATGGACCCGGAGGTCCGACAGGGACAGAGATGCCTTCCTGTTCCACAGCACCAGGTGCTGGAAATGTGCCGCTAGTCAAGCGGAAGCGAGGAGGAGAGGTACGGGATCAGAACCTGCTCTCTGAGAAAGTCTTCCCGTGGCCACTCACTTATAATTGCACACGATAGATTCGGTTTTCACTGAGCCCTAATCAAATCACAGCTGTCTGGTTGGGCATAGGCTCACCGCGCGTCGGAGGAATTGTACGCATACTGCTTTGTTCTCCTTTGCAGAAGATCTTACAACTGAGCATGTGTCATAGCACCAGCCTTTGTAGAGCAAAAACCTACGGCGATATTACAAAACACGAGTATTTTTCTGCCCAAAGTTTCATCCCTTACAAATTTCAAGCATTAAGCATAAAAAATGTTTCTGATTAACCGTGCCAAAGGAAAAATTATCTTTTGTGTTCAGATTATTACTTAGATAATGATATTTCTATAAAAGTCCAGGAAGTGGCATTTATTATATTAAAAAAATAATTTAAATATAATTTAGCAAATATACCTAAATACTTTTATGTAAAATTTAAAATGTGCAGCCAACCATAAAAGAAAGGGTGTAACAGAAGCGTTGTCAGTTAACCAACAGAAGCATTACTATTTTTCTCAAGTTTATTCATGAATTTTGCATATTTATGATTTGTTATAATTTCTTCTTTCTTTACAAATATTCACTTTAAAGTAGTGCTGACATTTTATGAGCTTCTAGTGTGGAACTGGCTGTGCCCCTGATCAGCAGATACTCAAATCCTCTTGTGACTTGTGTGGAGAAGTTGGTAAAAACATGAAGGAGAACAGGTAGCACCCCTGGGACTGTTCACCCCGAGCTGGACAGAAGCTGTGGGGGTGACTGCTGCTCCTGTCTTGTTCTGAGCCTAGACTCAGCGCTAGAAAGGCACTCAGGAACAGTTAGTTTAGGTCTGGGGTGGGAGCACCAGGCTGAATCTGAGCTGCGGGCTCTTGGCTATCTTACCATTGATTCATTCATTTATTAGTACTGAAGGCTGAACTCAGGGACTTCACACTGGGCTCCATCCTTAGCTCATTTTTTTCTTTTATTTTGACACAAATATGCTAAGTTGCTAAACTGCTGAGGTTGGGTTCAAATTTGCAATCTTCCCGCCTCAGCCTCCAAGAGTGTAGGTACTTGTGCCACCATGTACCTCTGTTTTTACAAACTAGATACAGTTAAACTAAGTGACAGCGTGGGTAGGAGAGCTTGGTACATTATAAGATCACGTAATATATGGTATAATTCATAAAATGGCAGTCTATGTATATTCAAATACCACTAATAAGAATGTCAATAATGTTACCTAACATTAAATGGTCAATATATGTCAGATGCCCTTCTATGCGCCTTATCTTTATTCATCTCATTTAATACTTCCCAGCAACCTATGAGGGAGGTATTATTATTATCATTTAACATATCAGATCAAATATGCAACTTTTTCATGGACTCAAAATATTTACTTATATTTATTTAGTATCTGTAGCATATCTAAGTGAGCACATTGTGTCTTTCAGTTCGCTGAAATAGCATCAGTCCAGGTACATAATGTCATGTTGGGTCGGGGTTTTAGAATGCCATAAACAATTTTTTTTTTTTTTTTTTGGTTTTTCTCCGGTACCGGAAACCGAACTCACGACCTTGCGCTTGCCAGGCAGGCGCTTTGCCGCTGAGCTAAATCCCCAGCCCCTGCTATAAACAATTATCTAATACATTTTCAGCTGCCCAGTAGTTACTGAGTTATATACACCCAAGACATGTCATGATTTTATTTTAAAAGTTTGAATTTTGAGGACTAATATGAAGTCATATATACATGCTTTCAGTCTCTACCTTAAATTTTCATCCAAATTCCATATTATTTCTTCTAAAATCAGAACTCGATAAATTCAAATTATTGCCCTATCAAACTCAGAAGTTCAATTATGGCATTTATCTGTGAATCCTTTTATTTCCTTAAAGCATTATAAATAGTGCCATTTGGACAGGAATTTTTAGCATTATGAAATAAAAGAGAACCTTTAACTTCACACATTCAACAAACACGTGTGTATAAAGTAGGAGCCACGGTACAAATTGATGACTGAAGGGGGAGGGGAGCCTTTGCTCTTTAAAAACTCAGAGATCCAATTAGAAAGAGCCAGTGGGAGGCTGAGGTAGAAGACCGGCATGTTGAAGGTCCCACCTGGACAAGATAGCGAGGCCCTGTCTTAAAATTTATTAAGCAGGGGAGGGAGGGTGCCTGGAGATGCAGCTGAGTGAAGGCCCAGATCCAACCACCACTAATGTAAAATAATGATGATGATGATAATAATAACAACAGTAATAAAAGTAGTAGCAATAGAGAGAGGCACTTGTAGAGAATTCTAAAATAAAAGTATGTGAACGGCATTAGGAGACTAAAGCAAAATGAAAACAATCAGCAGACCAGGTGCACCGAAGTCCACCCTCCAAAGGCCCGAGACTGGGGTCTGGAGCAGAAGCCTTGGAACAGCGCATCATGGTTGTAAAGGGAGAGCTGAAGCAGAAAAAGAAAAATAAAAAAAGTTGGACAGAAAATTTCTCGCTGGCACATAGGGGGTGCGGTGTTTCAGCCACGGGCTCCTGATGATGGAACTTTAGTTGCTGAACATGAAGATAATTTCAGCACCCTACAATTATGTGCCTAATTAAAATTAAGAAATTAGAACACAGTTAAAAGGAATAATATTTTGCTCACAGCTAATTTCATTAAAGTATTAATGAATAGGACTCTTTTTATGGCCAGAGGGCAACCGCTTTCTACAGAGTACTTCCATGCTAGCTAATTTATTCATGCATGAAAAACAATCCAACGAGAAATGAGGGAGCTGAGAACTGCTGGTCCTAATTAAAATATTTAAAACACCGTGTCTGTTTTCTTCCATCTAACCAAATACCTAAGCTGGAGCCAGCATGGTGCCAATTAACATGGAAAACACAAACACCCATGGTTTCTGATTAAAGTGCACATTATTGTACCATGTAATATATTGTTCAGCACATATATGTAAATGTTTAATTAACCCATGTCTAAATCTCTGCCGCATTCAAAAATCGATACTTTAATCCCTAAACAAGTGGCAATCTGTGAAGGGAGACACTTCACTTATTTATCACAGCGTTTTATTGAAGCCTAATTTGGAGCAGCCGTGTGCTAGATATGCTAAAGTGTTTCTTAAGGGAAAGCGCAGGCGGGAAACTCTTTGCTTGGCAGGCTTCTCTTCAGAGGGTGGTGAGACTGTCAGTCGCCAAGACTTGTGAGAGGAACTAGGTTAGCCTCAGGTGATATGAAATTTTTCATTAATAATGCAGGGGGAAGTCTGGACCCAAACCCATTTGTCAGCCTGGACAGCAAAGACAAGACAAGACAACACACACACACACACACACACACACACACACACACACACAGGCACCTTTTCTCTTTGTTATCTAAAGACCCGTGGTGGAAGGAGCTCCAGAGGCACCCTCACCATGGGAGTGTCAGAGGGAAATGTGGGAAATGCTCAGAAGTCAAAGATTTGAAAAAAAAATCTCCCAAGTATTCGTTGGAACTTATCAATATGCTAAAAGTAACTATAAAATGAGAATTACTGTTTTTGCAGCTGCCGTGTTTCCGAGCACTTCCGCTTTGATTATTTCTACCTGAAAGACCTGCGAGGCAGGCTGAGCAGGGGACCCGAAAGCTGGGAGAAGGGGCACTGTCACACACAGCGCATGCCGGTGCCAGGACCCACCCCACGGCCTTCGCCGCTCAGAGCACCCCACCTCGCGCCACGGGGACCGACACAGCAGTCCCCCCTTACTTACAGGCAAGCGAAGAGTCTTCAGCACCCTAACTGCTGACACACTTCGCTGGTAGAAATCACCTATCTCTTGCATTCGAGCATTTCACGGGAGGTGGGGAGGGTGAGAAAATATTGAACAAATCTTCCTCTTCCTGAGGTTTCTCATTCTTTTCAGCAACTAAAATCATGGACTCTTAGGCTAAGATCTTAGAAATTGTTCATCCAGAGGGTTTCAAAATATCTGTAGCAGCAGAACCCTTTTTCCCCCAAACATAACCTCTCATGAAACACTAATATGTTTACGTTGATTAAAGCGGCGCCTTCAGACAGAGGGGACGGAGGCACCGCCCCTGAACCCGTCTTCTGGAAACTCGTCAAAGCCTCAGTAAACAGCTGGAGGGAGGCACTAAGGTCACAGTACTCGTGCAGTGTGAGAGAGGACAGGAAGACACCATGCTAACCGCGACCTGTGCCCAGTGCCCTTCCCAGCTATCATGGTCCCTGATAGAATCAACCGAGGCTGTGACACATGGAGAGTTAAAGAGCCGAATAGGGGAGACCGCGTCATCGCAGAACTACCAGGAACAACATGGAGAAGTATCGCCAGCAGACAGGCCTATGGGGCAAGGGGTGAGCTCCAGAAGGAAGAGGCTCATGAGATGCGTCTCTTCCTGCGACTACAAGCTCTTCAGTCTGCTCTCCTGGGCTCCATCCTCCTCGTCTGAAAACGGTACTTGCCCTGGGAACTGCGTAAGAATCCATGAACGTGCCATGACTAGGCTCTTGTAGTGTCCCAAGCTAATGTCTGTGCTTTACTGTTTATCCTCATGGCTGCCCAGAGTTGGTGCTGCTGGCACTGGACGATGCTGCCGAATGCATAGTGCTACTAACAGGGCCTCACGTACACTGAGCATGTACTTGGTATGCTAAGCATGTGACCAGGGTTATTTAACCCTCCTAACAACCTCACAAGATGGACACTGTCATCGCTCCCATTCCACAAGTGGAAAACTGAAACATAAAAGAGAGACTTGCTCACCCAGGACTCCAAAATGAATAAATTATGAAGAAAAGACCACGGTCAAGGGTAAGCTGCCTTCTTCATTGCTCTCCTCTTTAAAAGCAGCACGATAGAGTGCTCAGCTAAGAAATGAGGCAAGTTTCCTAGGTGGAAAAGCAAATAAAGCACACTGGCCATGTGCAGAGATCCACAAGATACACATGCCGAGAAGAATCTTGTTCTCCATGACTGTTTTCACAGGGACTGAGAAGTGGTCGATGAATACTTCATAGTGGCTAGAGAACAGCTAATGAGGTTGTAGAGGTGCTCCCACCATTCAGCTCTTGGGAAGACCATTTCTCCTACAGAAAAACTCTCAGAAATGGAAGAGTCACAGCGGAGAAAGATGGAAAGGAGAGGGCAGGAAGAGGGGAAGGCAAAGGCATGGTCCACAGGCAGCAGGAAATGCCTCTGTGATGAGCACCTCATTGCTCTCATCTATAAATGTATGTACATGGCAGAAAAACCGTACTTACTAACGGGGGAAATGCCTGCGGCCGCAGAGCGTATTATGGCAGTCAGTGGGAAGATAGCCCAGAGCCATCTTCCTCACGCTTCACCCACTGAGTCACTTTCCAAAACGTAAGAAGAGTCAGCAAAGTTTTCAGACACTCATTAGCGCCGTGGCCACACTTCGTTCTGGAGGAGAGCTGTGCACCCGGGATGCCATCAGATATTTTCAGGTGACTTCTTTTTTGAGCAATCATGATTCATACCAGGGCCAGAAACTGAATACTGCAGTGAGTAGATCACTGGTCTCACCTTACGTGATAGTCTTCATTAGAGCTTGGCATATTAAATAGGTAATTAATAGCAATGCTCATAAATACAAACAATACTCACACGTACACATCCTCTGCTTCTGTCTGTCCCTCTTTGCTTTCTCTCTCCTCTCTCCTCCCTACCTGCCTCCCTCTTTGGTGCTGAGGATTGAACTCAGGGCTTCACATAGGCTAAGCCCACACCCTGCCTCTGAGCTACACCCCAACTCAATTTCCAGTCTTTTTTTTTTTTTTTTTTTGTACCAGGAATTGAACTCACGACCTCACACTTGCCAGGCAGGCACTGTGCTGCTGAGCTATCTCCCCAACCCCATTTTAGTCTTTGAAACCAACCCGGACTACATGTTCCTGGGTTGCTGGTTTGCAGCCTGCTTTGATGAATATTTGGTGATTGTTATTTTCCAAAGATTGAGATGATTTCAAGGAGATAGGTGTGTACCGTCGTTTTTATCTCTGACAACTTAGCTATGCCATACCAAAATTCTCAACTGTTTTGAATCTAAAGTAATCTAATTAAATACATTTTCTTATGATGTGCGAACATGTAAGTTAGTATTTCAAACATTTGCTATCTTCTCTAAAACAGCCAACCTGAGAGAACTGGATTTTAAAAAACAAACCTGTTTTTAATTCTCATTCCAAATGCAAGTTTGTTGTTTGAAAATTTTACTTGCAAGGGAAAAAAAAAGCACCAAAGCAAATTTCTAAGATAGAAGTGCATTTTTATGCATCTTTAGCCAGACAAACATTAGTCCTTCCCAAAACTGGAGTAGCTATTCTGAGGACGGTAAACTTGCTGTTTTCTCAATATGCAGATTGCCTGTTGTCACAGATCCCCATAGTAATGAACAACTTCTCAATATTTAATAAGGCTGGCATTCCTGTCCCCAGGCGGGGAGTACAGACAGTTGGTAGCCGGCTACTAACTGGCCATTAAAATACAGAATCTCGCCTTAAAATGTGCTCCCACACAGGTTCCAGCACCTGCAGCAGGAGAGAGCGCCACCGTCTGCAGGCCGAAGTCATCCGCTCCGTGCTCACACACGGCTGCAAGAGAACCCTGGTTTGTGGCCAAAATAGGAAGTGATTCCACTTTATCCTTTTTTATCGTTTTTTTCTTTTCCCTTTCTTCCTTTCCCTTTCCCCTTCCCTAGTTCCTCTTTCCTTTTGAACAATTTCTTCCCACTCACACACACAGACACACACATGAGCGTGTGCACACACACGTATACACACACACACTAAAGGATAATACGGAAACAAAGCTTTGAAAAGAGGGAGGGGGAAAGGGGTTGAAGGGAGGAGAAGGGGTTGGGAGAAAAGAGGAATCAAAATATATCATGTGCAGGTACAAATTCCCTATGATATGATCGTTATGTATAGCTAAAATGTGCCAATACCTGGCACAAGGTCATGAGTTCGGTTCCTGGTACCAGAAAAACAAACAAACAAAAAGTGTGCCAATAAACTTAATTAAAGATAAATAAAGTTAAATGTGAACATAAAAACATAGGAAGCAAAGGCCTTCAACAGCCCTTCTCCCTGCAGCACCAAGAACTGCCAAGGAAGTGGAAATTAGGACACAAGCCGTGCAATCTACAGAAGAACCAGTCTCCTCTGGAACGCCCTTCCTCCCTTTCCATGCTGCTTGTACACAGGGGTACTTCCGGTTATCTCTGGTGCACTGTGTAAGTGTAAATATATGGCAGTAATGATGTTCACTAACTGGACCAAGATACCACTGATTCAGAACAATAATAGTTGAGAATTTAGTGAACAAAAATAGTTCAGCATTTAGTGGCTCCGTTTTTTAATGCAAGGACCAAAAACTAACGTTGGTATGATTATATGGAAATTCAGGAAATCATTAATACAATGAGATCATTTTCTGAACCACAGAAAAGCTAACATAATGTCTTCTCCTTGCTCTATCAACCATTAAGAGGAGATGTTTGGTTGTAACTGTAATTCCAGGTTCACACAAATATTCCCATGATCACATTAAGCACACAGTGTAAGAACTCTTGCACAGGCCTACCCCACCATAGCTCATGTTATCATCAGCTCATAGCGTAACAACAATAGGAACTGTTGTGTTTTCCAAGACCACATTTCATAAGGAAAGGAGAGAAATTATTTCCGTAACCATTTCAGTAGACTGGTCACTTGTGTAAAGATGGGGGAAATGACACAGATGGAGGTGAAGGGTTGTTGACTTCCCAGCAGATCCCTGGCTTTTGTCATCTTCTTCCAACAGTGCCTAAGGCCAAACCTCTGCCCCCGTAAGCCAAACGTGACAACTTCATGGCCCTTTGGAACACTTTCTTTTTTCTTGTCTTTTTCCGGTACCAGGAATCAAACTCATGACCTTGTGCTTGTCAGGCAGGCGCTGTGCCACTGAGCTAAATTCCCAGCCCTTGGACCCTTTTTTAGGGGGTTTATTTTTGGTTTTTTTTTTTTTTGTTTTGTTTTTTTTCCGGTGCTGGAAACCGAACTCACGACCTTGCGCTTGCCAGGCAGGTGCTTTGCCACTGAGCTAAATCCCCAGCCCCTAAGACCGTTAATTCTGAAAGCATTGACCACCTTGTACTGCCAAGTAGTGACAAGTGCACACCTGGTCTGCGTCGCACCAGGAGGTAAAACCAGATGTGGATACAAAAGTGCAGTGAGACAGATTCAGGGCTCTTCTGAGCGCTTGCTAAGAAGAAGCTCTTTAGTCTGATGCCGTCCCGTTTGTTTGCTTTTGGTTTTGTTGTCTATGCTATCTGAACTCAAATTCAGGAAGTCATCGTCGATACCAATCTTCAAAAGCACTGCTACTATGTTTTCTTTAAAGACTTTTATTATTTCAGGTATTATGTTTATTCAGGTATTATGTTCCATCCATTCTGAGCTGATTTTTGTATATGGTATAAAACATGGAAAGAAACACAATGCCCACTGACAGATAAATGGATAAGAAAATATGGCCTGTGTGTGCAGTTGACTATTATTCAGCCTTATAAAGAAAGGAAATTAGACATTTCTTCCTTTTGGTGGTATAGAGGATAAAACACAGGGCTTTGCGTATGCTAGGGAGGTGCTCTAACACTGCGCTGTAATTTAAAAAGATGAATGTTGAAATTTTTAAAAATTTGTGACAGTAACAGACACATTGCCATTAATCTCCTGCAAAACACTTTCCTTCATTTGGGACACAGTTCTCCCATCATTCTTGCCACTTGCTGAAGCAGCACTAGAAATCATTCTTCATGTCTTTCTTTAGTTGCTCTGTTGCAGCTGTCTTGATATCTTGAATCTATTCCCAATGTTTACCTTTCATTTTGGATTTAGGGGAGAGCCAGAAGTTGCACGGTGCTAGATCCAGGGAGTAAGGTGGAGGAGGACATAGTGGAACATTTTTACAAGCCCGTCTTTCTGTTGATGGCACCTGGCAAAAGCATTCTCTTTATTTTTTTTATCATATCTCATAAAGACACTCACAAAAGGGGGCTTCCAGAACTGCTTCAGAAAGTAGCAAGAACTGTGGGACAAGTGTGTTCAAAACAAGAGGATGTATTTTGAGAAGTATTAATAAGAATGTGTCTTTTATTGTGTAAATGTTTTGCTTTTAATTTAAAATTTCACCATATTGTTTGACCACGCCTCATACATCCCCAACAACCCTACCATTTAGACAACATGGATGAATGTAACAGTACCTTAGGCTAGGTGAAATAACCCAGACCCAGAGGAACAAATGCCGCATGATTGCATTTGTATGTGGTATCTCAAGTAGTCTACCTTATAGAAGCAGAGAAAAAACTGGTGGTGGGAGGGGCTGGGGAAGGGAGAATGGAAAACTGAGTGGATTTAAAGTATCAGTTATGCAAGGTGAGTTCAGGTATACTGTAGAAATCTGAAATACAATATTGTGTGTGTAATTACCAATACGGTACAATTGTGCAATTTAAAATATAAGAGGATAGATCTTAGATCTCATGGTAAGCTTTCTCACTATGACTAGTACCGCTACTGCCAGTACTACACACACACACCCCTCCAAGAATACACGGATGCTTACGTATATGGTAAATATGTTTAGTACCTTGATTGCGGTGATGGGACCAGGAGTGTATGCCTAGGTCCAAACTCATTAACATGCACATATTAAATATTTGAGATTTTAAAATATCAATTATGGCACATTAAAGCTTAAAGTGTTTTAAAGAAAAGATTTGCAGATCTCAGCTAACTATAACTCACACTACTTTATCCATTCAAGAAACCTCCCCAGTGTAAGAGATTCAGAAAGATATTATTACTTACATGGCCTTGAATCTGGTCTAATTTACAAATGGACTAAATTTTTAAAAATATTCACTACTTTGAGTGCGTAGTCAATAACGGTGACAATTTGTGACATAGCCCACAATTTACCACAGCACATCAAGGGATTAAGACCCCTGGTTTAAGAACCTGGATGTGATACCCACATCCAGGCCAATGCACCCAAACTAATTCTACGTGCCCGCTTGAAGGTGGACATTTTATTAAATGACACAACCACTTTGAAATACACAAATGTTTACGATTTTCTGTAGAAAAGTAAATAGTTGTCAGTAGAGTTCTCTCTATTCAGCCGGTGATGTAGGCATCATATAAAAACTTAAAATAATGAAATTTTCCATCTCCCAGTAAATCTTTCAAAGTATTTGACATCGTGATCAGCAGCTTAGGGTCTGTCTCTGTAGCAGAACTTAAAGCACAGGTATATCTTTTAAACACATAACTTTCTGAGTGTTTATGACATACCAGGCATGACTGTGAAAGCAGTACATGTATCCCCTCATTTAGAACTCACAAGGACCACGTGAGCTGGGTATTATTAAGGCCACTTTATTGTAGAAGTGAAAACTGAAGCTTAATAGCAACTGTAGAGGTTACTGAGCTCTACACAGTAACTAAACTGTAGGTTTTGAGAAACTAAACTTGTAGGATTTGAGCCCTGGCAAATTTGATGCCAGAGCTCACAAGGTTGACTTTATTCTATGCAAGAAGCTAGAAAAGGCTCCTTCTAGAGCACTGAAAGGCTCCACAAGGTGCCAGGAGAGGTAGTTCATAAATCAGGTCGTGCCCTTGACTCTCAAACGGTTCTCTGCGCACCTCATCTCTGTTCCATGCTGCGCATGAGCACAAAAGCGAAGAGAAAACAAAATAAAATGGCATGAAGAATGGGGCTGAAGACTTGACATGTGTGGCTAAGCCATTTCCGCCGAACAAGACAAACTATGTCAGGAAATTCAGATTAGCTCATCAGAAGGTCACAGGGGAATTTTTCCCATTTGAGAAGATAAAGATGAGGTGGACTGTGAGCCCCAGAGCTAAGGAGAGTTAGAATCCCCCTCCACAGCTCTCACGGGCTCCCGTGCTGGCTCCCCGCTAGGCTCGACACCACGCGGGGCGCCAGCTCTGAGCAGAACACACAGAAGACGCGTGGCTCCCGAGCACAGACACTGTCAGCCGGGGGCAGAGTCCCGTTCTGTCCCCACAGCCTCAGGTGTGACACAGAGGGCGTGTGGGGTTGAATAGGGCAGATGGGGATCTGATAGTGTGTTAACCTGACACGACTTGGTCTCCTCCCTGTGGGCAGTTTCCTTCCCTCAGACTCTGTGGACTCTTTGGGATGCTGGGGAAATGACACCTGCCTGTCCCTAGAGGCTGCAGCCATCTGCCTCCAGCTTGGAGTCCTTCTGCTCCCCGCGAATCACACCCAAGCTGTAGAGACAGCCACCCCCGGCTAAGGGGCACAGGGAGGCACCTGTCCCTGCTGTCTGTGAAATAGTTTCCTTACTCTGACCCATGGGGGCCCACCCAGACGACACGGACTTGGGCCACAAGTCTGCAATGGACCAGGACAAGTGGATCTACAGCGGGCAAAGTGTGGGGATGGGCACAGTGTCCTAAAAGAGCCCCAGTGGATTTTTTTTTTTTTTTTTTTT
>NW_004955450.1:14624574-14697308 GCF_000276665.1 Chinchilla lanigera | reverse complement strand
ACAAGCAGAGCATTGGTGTACAGAGGAGCCACAGGAGGGAGCTGCAGGCCAGAAGCTCTGGAGTCCAGAGCGTAGACCCACAGGGCCATAGAGACCAGGAGGGGCGTGATCCCAAGGAGACCACTCTGGCCAGAGGTAGAAACTAGAAACTGGGGCAGAGAGACCTAGTGGACAGTTCCCTGCAAGGTCCAGAGGAGGGTCGGATGCCTAGCATGTACCTGGGGAGTACGGAAGCTCTGCAGGGGCAAAAGAGCAAGACTTAGAGACTGGTCCGATACAGAGAAGTAAAGCAAGGTGCAAAATCGATGATTCTACAGCAGGTAGCTGCATTCACGAGTTTTGCCAAAATAATGGTCCATTTCCTTAAAAACAGTATCTCCTTGCATTGAAAATAAGGCTTCTTTTTATTATCGTTAATCTCATCTTGTGCTCCTATGCATTTGGCGCTGCGAGTGGGTCCGGTGATTCCTCTTGTTTACGGATGTTGGCTGAGGCTCGGAGAGAGTAACGCTCACGTGAATTCACAGGGAAGCGAGACCGGGAGCCGTGAGCATTGGCCCATGAGCCCACCTTTGACATGCAGTCCCCGCGTTGCGTGCCGGCTCTGATGACGACATGGGAGCAGCCACCCGAAGCGCTGTGCTGAGGGTCTGAAGCAAACTGGCAGTGTCGCTGTGGTCCCGGGAAAGGAGCGTGACGGCCGGCTGACCGGTGCTCCACGCGCCCCAGAGCACGGGGATGCGCTAGCAGTGGGCAGTTTGGCTGCATCTGGCCCGTGGCCCCTCAAACACCAGCGGACGCAGATCTAACTCTACTCTATTCTGACCAACAGAACGAATGCCACCAGGATGGTGAGGGGACCACGCCTGCCTCCGCCCCTCACACCCTCGCTGCTCCCTACTTCCCGATGGGTGGCCCCATTTTTACAGAAAGCCGGGGTCCTGCTCCCATTCTGAAAAGCTGGAAGGTACACCGCCCACCAGCACACTGCCTTTGAACTTTTTGTTTTGTTTTGTTTTGTTTCCGGTACCGGGAATCGAACTCACGACCTCCCGCTTTGCCAGGCAGGCGCTGTGCCACTGAGCTAAATCCCCAGCCCACTGCCCTTGAACTTGCATAATACCCCAATTTCAGAGCTACTGAAAGGATTCAATAACGTATGGAAGTGCACGGCGTGTAGCGCGCCTCCTGCAAACGCTTTGAGACTGTCGTGTGCGGGCACAGAGGGAGCGGAGCTGCAGTCACGTGGCCCTTCGCGTGCGGCCTCCACGCAGGCAGGGCTCCCTGGCCTCAGGTGACAAGAGATCCCGGCGCCAGGTTTCTGCACAGTTCATCTCACTTTAAAAGCATTCAAAGAATCACAGGTTCTTAGGGTGCAAAGTCAAAGGTCACAATAAAAATTGTTTCTAGGTTCAGCTATTATTCCCAAGCAATCCAACCATCTCAGCAATATCAGTGATAAAAGTTCAGCCAACTGAAATTCTGTGAGTCCGTATGGGCTGATTATTTTTCTCCTAAGTAAAGCAAAGCAACACGCAGAAATGAAAACAGAACTAATAGGAGCTGAATGTGTCTGCTTTAGACTCACACAGACATGAGTCTGAATCCAGATCTGGCACTTCCTGGCTGTGTGGATGACCTGGGAAAGTTACTCAGCTCCCCCTAGCCTTGGTGTTCTCAGCTGTAAATTGGGTACATTCATACCCATTCCAGAGAGTCTGACCAAACGAAAATGAAATAATGTGTGTAATACACTTATACATGGGTTGTAGCACATGAACTTAGTGAACTGCAGCATGTAATACATACTACAAATTGCACATGTTATGTAGACGGATTAAAGCAACATGGAACAATGACAAGCTGTGCTCACACATTAGCAACCCCAAGACAGTTTTCTTTCTTTTTTTTTTTGGTTTTTCTCTGGTACCCGGAATCGAACTCACGACCTTGCGCTTGCCAGGCAGGTGCTGTGCCGCTGAGCTAAATCCCCAGTCCCCGCAAGACAGTTTTCTAATTATTATATTTTCTGTTTCCCAGGATAGAGTAAAGCTACAGTCTCCTCTGGAAACAATTCCATCTAATCAATCTATATTGCTGATACTGTATATAATAAACATAAAACTGATGAATCAAAATTTGCACTGGGTTGGTTGCAATGTCTTGGCATTTAATAAGCACCATTGAGAGCTGTTCCATAGTTGTTTTTCAAAATTTGTAGGATCAACATTTTCTATAAAACACAGTAAGTAAATTTTCATTTGGTAATGAAATACTTACTTGCTCACATAGTTAAGAAACTAGTGAAACTTACTTTCCTGGCCCCCAGGACATATTTATCAGGGTTTTAGGCATGATATGCACAAAAGAAAAGGATAAAATATGGCTCTTCTGTATAACTTATCATTTCACTGAGAAGATTTGTTTGGGGATATTATATAATATGATTATTAAAACTTTCAGAAATTTCACTTATTGATAGTATGACAATCATCATCTTAAAAAGAGAGAAAGGAAGGAAGAAGAAGGGAAGGGGGAAGCAAAGGAGGGAAAAGAGAGGGAAGGAAGAAAAGGAGAAAGGAAGGAAGGAGGGAAGGGAGGAGGGAGAGGGAGGGGGACAGAGGTTAGGAAGGAAGGGAGGGAAAGAGGGAGGAAAGAAGAAAGGAAGGAAGGAAGGAAGGAAGGAAGGAAGGAAGGAAGGAAAGAAAGAAAAAAAAGAAAGAAAGAAAGAAAGAAAGAAAGAAAGAAAGAAAGAAAGAAAGAAAGAAAGAAAGAAAGAAAGAAGGAAAGGGAAGGAGGGAGGAGGGAGGAAGTAAGTCGGAGCTCTGTGATCCACCAAGAGCGATAGGTCTCTTTCCTGCTCAGCACTACCACAGGTGGAATTCCTGTTACAACTTGGGCCAACTTTTCCTTGAGAACCTATGGCCAGACTCCTAGGCAGCAAGATTTCCCCTCACTCCACTCCATTCCACTGTCATAAAATCCAACCTTCTCCCGCTTTGCTTCTAGGATGCTTCGCTCTCTTCTCTGTGGGTTTGAAATTACACACAGTAGTGCCAAAGGTAAGGCATTATTAGCGGCTCCCCCTCCTTTCTTTTTTCTATTGCAGTTCTGGGTGTTTTGTTTTTTTCTTTTTTTTTCAGCTCCCTCTGCCTCTCACGGTATGTATTTGTGGCCTACAGCAATCACTTTAGACTTTTTAGACACGTCTGGATAGAGATAGATGACACAAGTGATCTATTTATCTTCCTTTCCCATCACCAATAAAAGTGACAGCCCACCTAATTAGGCCTAATAAAGCTTCTGCAGAAAGAGTGGCGCAGCAGCGATCTAAAGAGGGATGGCATTGACCCGCAGGTACAGGTGCTGCCTTTGGGCGTTGCTGCTATTACTTTATCTCCAACACATTACATCTCTGCTCATGCCATATTCAAATGCAAGTAGCATGTTTTTCTCCTCGATTCTTAGATCAAGAACAAAAAAAAAATCCCATCTAATCAAAAAAGGCACTGACAATTTTTCAGCCCCACATTCAAAGCAAAGAGTCATTCGGAACAGTGCACTCCATATTCTATTTTATAATATCACTTTAAGCTATTGCTTTGAATCTCAGACATTTCTTTGTTAAGAAGGAGAATCAAAAATTCATCAGAAGAAGTTCTTTTTTCCTCCCTGTCGTTTTTTTTTTTTCTTCCAGGGCTAGCATGGGGTTTGGAGCTGGAACCAACATTTGCAGAAGTTAGGGGTCCTTAAGCAATTATTAGCGATGAGAGTTTGACACGCTGGAGAGTTGTCAACAACCGACTTTAAACAAAGCGGAAGGGAAGAGAAATAAACGGTGCTCTCAGCGAAATTAATATACAAGACTGCAAATTAATGATGTCGTGTATTTTTTAAACAAGAGGAAGAATCTGAGCTTTGCATGAAACAGCATTTTAAGTACATCTTTGCAAAAATTATCAGATTGTCAAAGGGCATCAAAGAGAACGGAGACCGCAACTATTCATAATATTTCCACATATGCTAAATACAAAATTTATCTTGCTTGATTCGCCTGGTCTGTAGCAATTATTTAAAGCTATTAGGAATGAGGAAATGTCCTTGATTTGAAGTGCCAGGGCTGACATTCCACAGCCTTTAGTACAAGAGATGTAAGTCCTAACAACTCCGCCTGTACGTACGCGTGCTCACACACACAAACACACACACACACACACACACACACCCTTCTCCACCATTTGTCACTAGTCAAATGCTACTTAGTACTGTGCATCCTTCTCTCACTTTCTTTGAATACATAGCTGCAAATAATCCATCCGTCCAATAATCTACCCATCAACGGCTGTACTTATATGAATAAATTGTCCCAACCATTTCCTCCTCTCCTGCATCCAAAATGAAATTCATAATCTTCTTACTTTTGTCCGATCTGCACCCTCTGAAAATCCTCTCCTCTCTGATGCTCCCCCATTACAAACAGTAGGCACAGTTTTCCTGCTGAGAACTGTGGATGCACCCCAAGCCCCCCACCCCGCTCTGCTTTCCAAGGTGGGAGTGATCGATGTCATAGGCAAGATGCCATCCTTGGAGAGCTGCCCGGTGTTGTACATGGTGACACACATGTTGCTCACTGCAGTCAATTTTAGTATTGTTATAATTGTATGAAATAAGCATTTTCCATATTTTTTAACCAGTAGAGGAAATTTGAGCAGTAATTTGTGCAAAGTACACAACCAAGTGCCAGAATTAGAATTCATGCTAGCTTGATAGTAAACTTGCAAATTAAAAGAACCAGGAAGGGATCTTGGAACTGGTGGCCAACTTGTGTCATTTCACTGAACAGATCTTTACAACTACGTTCCCTAATATTGGAATGGCGCTTAGCTGGCTTTTTCACCTCTGGCTTAAACTGTAATCTATCACAGCATAAGACCAATCCCTACTTCCTCCCGCACAGACTACCTCGCTCTGCCCGATCTACTGGATGACTGACTGCCCCGATCAGCAGAGTGACCCTGGGAAGCTTCACTTCCTGAGTCACAATTGGATTTACGATGTCCACAAGGTCAGGCAGGGTGCCTGGTCAGGAGCAGAGCGGACACATGGAAAGGCCTTTTCACACGCTAGCCCTAAATGCTTTGATCATCAAGATTCCACTTCTCTCTCTTCAAAAACTGCACTAACAGTTCTACCTTAATCTCCGCTGACCTGGAAAAACACATTCTTACAGTCGGGCTCTCCCTCAACTTGGTCACAGAGGGCCTGCTACCCTATGTACAGCCCCGCCAGCATGAACACGTGTTTGCATTTCTGTTACTCACAGATCTGTACATTTGTTCCCTCTGCCTGTCACGCACCCTTCCCATTAAAGTGCAAGGTCCTTATGTGCAGGGAGCTGAGCTCTACTTCCTTCCCTCCCACAGAAGCTCAGAACCAATCAGATGCCGTGAGTACAGGTCGCTAATGAAGTAGGTGTGGCCACGATTGGTGGTATCGCAAGAGGGGTGATTCATGTATGCCGTGGACTCATCCTCACCCGGAGACGGACAGAACATGCAGACACAAGGCCTCTCACTTCTCTGAGCCTCTAGACCCCTCTAGGTGCTCCCTGTGTCGAGCTCACTAGGGAAGACAGTGTCACCGGAGAGTCACCAGAGAGGAAAGTGCCCAGGGTTCTGGCACACTTGTGTACAAGGCCTTTTGAACACGCGATTTCAGAAAGCTGAGGCTCAGGGCGTGCGCTTTGCATTCCACGCTCAGAGTGAGGCGTCTCTGAACCAGACCAGACGGGCCAGGAGTCAGGTGTGGTTAGGTCAATGCCTAAGGTAGCCCTGGGCAAGTTTCTTAATCTTGAGGCACAATTTCTCATCCATAAAACAGACACTACAGTATATATCTGCAAGGTGGACTTTTTTTTTTTTAACCAGGAATCAAACTCAGGAACATCTGCTTACAGGCAGGTGCTTGTGCCACTGAGCTATCTCCCCAGCCCCTTGCAAAATGGATTTAAAGATTAAAATTAAATGTTTAAAAATTCATGTTTAATGACAGAAGCAAGACACAAAAGAGGCAGCTATACGGTCACATTTACACAAAGTTCAGCAACAGGCAGATTGAAATTGTATCCGAAGAAGTCAGACCTGGGGTTGCCTCTAAGCAGAGTTTAGGGCCCAACTATAAAAGACACAAAGGAATTTTGTGGCCTAACAGACATTTTCTATGTCTTAATAGAATGTTGACTGCATAGCTGTGAAAATTCATCAAATTGTCAGGGGTGATGGCACACGCCTGTAATCCTAGCACTTGGGAGGCTGAGGCAGGAAGGTCCCTGTGTGTTCGAGGCCAGCCTGGGCTACAAAGTGAGTTCAAGGCTGACCTAAACTGCATCACGAAACCCTGTCTGAAAAAGACAAAAAAGAAAATTCATCAAATTGTACAATTAAGATCTGTGTGCTCAATGTATATGAATTACACTTTGATTTAAAAAATAGAAGCTAATTGTGCGCTCCTCCAAGCACTCTAAGAGGCTGAAGCAAGATCACAAGTTTAAGCCTAGCCTAGACAACATGGTGGCTAAGAAAGACTCAGTCTCAACAAGTAAAAAAATTAAAGGGCTGGGATTATAGCTCAGTGTGAAGCAGCTGGTTCAATCGCCAGTACTGCACACATAAAAAAGAGGGATAACATAAGATGAGATAAGTTATATAAAATTTTAGTACAGCACTGAGCAAGCAGTTAGGTACCCCAACTCAGTAAAAGTTTAGCAAGTGCCAGATATTTTGGTAATGGAAATAATGTGGTAGAAATCGTTATTATCATATGTGCATTGTTCAATACGGTGGCTGAGCACAGGAAGGGAAGCTACAGAGATAGCGGACGTTGCAAGAGCCAAGGTCAATAGCTGACCGCGTCTGTGGGTAGGTGCTAGGGAGTCAAAGATGTGTCACAGGAACTGGTGGCATCAGAAAGGCAGAAGCCACAAAGAAAGGACAGCAGCAGGAAGCAGAGGGGCACCGGGAGGAACTAGCACCAGAGGTAAAGAACAACACGTGTGTCACAGGCGCTCGGAGCGGCACACTGAGCAGGTAACCAGACAGAGCAGGTGACGTCGCAGGAATGGGATGATTCTGCTGAGCAGAACTGGGAGCCCATCCACATCTCCGCTGTGTAGCTCTGTCCTGGCGGCTGCGGAAGGGAGGACAGAGAACTGGAGTCAGGTCGCCAGGAACATACTTCCCAGTCCCCAGCGGGTGAACAGCTGGTCCAGAAGAAGGGCCACGGGTTACGAGAACGTCTACTGGCTTTCAAAGATCACAGCCTGGAGCCAGGCAGGACTCATGAATCGTTCCAGGACAACTGTCCAAACCAAGAGGTGGGTGAGGAAATAGTGGAGCCACAGGAAATCACTGGATTGCAACTTGAGTGGGCAAGCAACCCAAGGAACCCACAGATACTGGTGTGTAGAAAGATAACCAAGTAGTAGCTCAGCGGCACTGCTGGCGGAGGTGGGTGGTGAGAGAAACCCTCAGCACACGCAGTGAGTGCTCACCTTGCAGTGCTCAGAGAAACAGCTTGAGCATGAAGGAGACCCGAGTGTAGCCAAGGCTCCGGCAAGGTAACGGAAATTCCCACCATTTCCTCTGCCCTCGTAGGTAGCACGGGAGAACAGAAGCCCTCCTTTTTTACGTTTCCAGGCTGTGACAGCCGCCTCTGCAGGAGGCAATAGGCGTCCTCCCTGGGAGTCAGCTTGGGCCCAGGGAAAAGGCGACTGTGACACAGAAAAGCTAAGACGGCCGATGAGAGAACAGGCTCTGAGGAGACTGGACCCAGGCTGGGAACGTCTCAGCCGATGGCACCACGGAATGAAGCCCAGCCGGCACTGGACACGGCCCGGAGGAGGTTGGAACACCAACGTGGAAAAGGGCAAAAAAGAAAGCAAGAGTTCAGAGGAGGGATCCGAGTCTGGGAGCAGCACTTCAGAGGCTGCAGGGAGCGGGGCGGCTCCGCTGTCATCTCAGCACGGAGCCTGTGCAGCCAGCCCCTCTGCTCTTCTCCAGCTCGCTCAGAGTAAACGCAGCGGTGCGTAGTCACCGGCCCACCGCGCCTCCAAGGGCACAGTCTGGGAACTTGGGGAACTCTGGCCCACAGTCCGGACCTGCCCGTGGGCTACGCAAACGAGAGGTTTGGTGGCTGGCCTGGGTTTTCTGGCGCCCTTAGTACCAGGTACTGAGGAGCATGAGTTGGCAGGCAAGGTCCCGTCTTACCACTGGCAGACTGGTGTAGACCTTACCTGCAACCACAGAGGGATGGAGCTCAGCCACCGGTCTGACCTAAATGGCTTCTCCGCGTGGAGAGGGGTGGAGAAGGAGAACTCAGACCCTAGAAAATATAATATTCACATTCATTCTTTTATCAGGAGACATCCAACCATAAAAGTCCAGGGGAAATAACTGTTCTGGTATAAGTAAACCCACAGAAAAATATATTGGACCTGCTGGGGTTTTTTTCTTTTGTGTGTGTCTTAGTGTATAAGTACACATGAGTATTTATTAATGAGTGTAAGTGCATATGCGCATTTGCTAGTGCTTTGCTCCTATAGTACCTTACCTTGTTTTGTTACTTTCTTTCACTTCGAATTATTTCATTGGGGTTTCTAACTTTGTTTCTTCCAGCTCATTAAGTAGATTCAATGTTTCTGTATTTTCTCTCTTTCCATTTATATTCCCTTCCTTTCTCTTTTTTTCTGTCCTTCTATGCTCATATCCTCTCAAACCTCCCTTCCTCCCATTTTCTCCTTGTGTATAAATATGATCATTAAAACCTAGTTTTTGTGATGTCTTTTGCTTTTGTTAATTCGTTTGTGTTTCCTAGCCTGTCCTGTATTATTATGTTGCCTTTCCTTTCCTGGGTTCCTAAAATAATAGAGAACTTCGAAGACAAGTTTTAGATTATTTGTTGATGTGTGAGTGGTTCTTGATGGTGATAGTACTGGTGGTTACTCTTTCCTTGCAAAGCAGAGTTAAAGATTGAACCCACTACATGGAACTGATCGAGTAGGAGCTTTTATGCTGTGACACACCAGCAACCTAAAGCACATCACAAAGAGAAAGTCACTTACCCAAAGACTGCCACACAACAGTGGCAGAGATACCCACCCCAAGTAACCCGCAACCTCTACACAAAAACACAAGAATAGTAAGACATCAAGGCAAAAAGATGTATTAAAAATTCGTAACTCCTCAAAACCTGATAACATAGACACCAAAGTGGATGAAACTCCAGGTAAAGAATTTTTTTAATTTTATGGAAAAAAGGTAAAACAAAAATTCATAACAAAATAATAGGAGAATGACAATAGTTAATACATTACATGTTGTGATCTATAAAGCAGTTGCTCAGGGTACAAGATATTAGCATAGAAATTTCTCCAATGGATATTAGCGCAAACCTTCCCTTTTAATGAGCTAAGAGACACTGGTAGTGTAACTGACCTGCATTTTCCCCCTTTTCTCACTGTCCTTTCCCCTTTCACCCATCCCAGTTCTTTTTTCCTCTTGAACCATCTCTTCCCATTTCACAGTATCTATAGTACATTTTAGACTTCATTTACTCTTTCAGTTTCTCACACCAAGGAGACAATGCAATGTTTACACATGTGAGTCTGATTCATTTCACTTAAATTAGTATGGTCTCAGGTTACTCCATTTATGAATAAAAGTCTCAAGTTTAATCCTTCTTCGTGGCTGAGTAATACTCCATTGTTTAAAAATACCACATCTTTTTTATCCATTCCTCACATTATGGGCATTTGGGTTGTTTCGAAGATTTAGGTATTACAAATTGTGCTGCTATAAACATAATTACACATAGACCACTGCAGTATGATGCTTTTAATTCTTCTGGGAAGATACCCAGAAGGGGAATAGCTGGGTCAAATGGGACTTCCAACCCTAGTTTTTTGAGGAATCTCCACACTGATTTCCACAGTGGTTGCACTGGTCTACATACACTCCTACCAGCAGTGGGCAAGGGTTCCTTTTTCCCCACAGCCTCTCCAGCATTTGTCATTGGTTGATTTCTTGATGGCAGCCATTATTACTGAGGAGAGATGGAATCTCAGTGTTGTTTTAATTTGTATCTCGTGAATGACCAATGATGTTGAACATTTTTTCATGTTTTTATTTACTGTTTCTACTCCTTCATCTGAGAAGTTTGTATTCATCTCAGATGCCCATTTTTGGGTTGGGTCTGTAAATTTGGGGGGGGTCTGATTTTTTTTCAATTTTTCATATGTTCTAGATGTAAGTCCTTTGTCTGTGGGACAACAGACTATAACTTTTTCCCACTCTGTGGGTTGTCTTTACTCTATCGGTGATTTCTTTTTCTTTTTTGGCAACTGATTATATTTAATATACACAGATATAAAAACATTATTATTTCAGAAGAACAGAAGATTAAACTGCAAGGATTAAAATTGTTTTTATCTGAACAAAAATAAAAGATATTTAAAATCTGAACTACCAGATCTTATATATTTGGCCAGATGCTCTCCATCTTTTTTTTATTTTAAAGATAATTTTTAAGAAAAAACAATAGCAAAATGCCAACAACATAGGCAAAACAAAACAAAGCAAAAACAATAAGAATGATACAGGGTTTCAGAACAAAATGATAGGGATTCAGTGTTATATTACATATTTTTATCTTCATCGAAGCTGATCCGATCACTGGATGTAAGAATGCAAGATTAATCAAACCATTAAAGACAATAAAAAATAAAAACAAAAAGAATTATAAATGATACAGAGTTTCACTAAACAAGAGGACAGGAATCCAGCAATGGTTATTATGTTGCATATTGCTGTCTTCAAATTAGTTATTCAGATTACCAGATAATAAACATGTAAAATAGGTCAAAAGAAAGAAGAAAGAAAGAAATTGTTTCTTTCAATAAACCATCAGACATCAGCAGTACAGTTATCCCAGCATCCATATATGTATACATATATTTTCCCTTCCTTCTTTCTTTCTTTTTCTCCTTTCCCTAAGAAATCAACCAATAACAAATACTGGAAGGGCCGTGGAGAAAAAGGAACTCTTCTCCAATGCTGGTGGGACTGTAGATTGGTGAAACCACTGTGCAAATCAGTGTGGAGGTTCCTCACAAAACTAGGTTTGGAGGTCCCACTTAACCCAGCTATTCTCCTCCTGGGAGAATAGCTTCTTTTCCAGAAGAATTAAAAACATCATACCACAGCGATATATGTGCACCCATGTTTATAGCAGTACAATTTGTCAGAGCTAAATCTTTGGAAACAACCCAAATGCCCATCAGCTGAGGAAGAGGTAAAAAAAGATGTAGTATTTGTATACAATGGAGTATTACTCAGCTATAAAGAAGATAAACTTGGGGCTTTTATAGTAAATGGATGCAACTAGAGACCATACTCATAAGTGAAATAAATCGGACCCACATGTGTAGACATCATGTTGTCTCCCTAGGGTAAGGACCTGAAAGAGTAAGTGGAACCCAAAATGTATAATAGATACTGGGAAAAGGAAAGAAATTGTTGGTGATTTCTTTTGTTGTGCAAAAGTTTCTTTTAATAAGGTGAGATCCCATTTGTTGATACTTTGTAGTATTTCCCTTGTAGTCTGGGTTTTGTTCATAAAGTCTCTGCCCACACCTATGTCTTCAAGATTTCTACCTATTTTCTCTTCCAGTAAATTTAGTGTTTCTCTCTTAATGTTTATATCTTTGATCCATTTGACTTTATTTTGCTGCATGGTAATAGACTTGGGTCTAGTTTTGGTGTTTTGTGTGTGGAGAGCCAGTTTTTCTGGCACCATTTATTAAAGAGGCAGTCTTTCTTCCAGAGAACATGTTCGGCAACTTTCTCAAAGATAAGGTGGCTGAATGTGTTTGAGTTTGCTTCTGCATCTTCTATTCTGCTCCACTGATCCTCAGGCCTTTTTTTTTTTTTTTTTCCAACATCATGCTGATTTTACCATAGTAGCTTTGTAGTATAATTTCAGGTCTGGGATTGTGATACCTCCTGACCTGCCTTGGTTGCCTAGAGTTGCTTTTGCTATTCTAGGTCTTTTCTGGTTCCAAATGAAATTTAGGAGTGTTTTCTCTAGATCTGTGAGGTAGAAGGTATGCTGATGGTATTTTGATTGAGATTGCATTAAATCTGTATAGCAGTTTTGGGAGTATGACCATTTTCACTATGTTGGTTCTTCCTATCCAAGAATAAGGGCTATCTTTCTATTTTCTGATATCCTCTTCTATTGCCTTATTAAAGGTACTATAATTTTCACTATACAGATCTTTTAACTCCTTTTTTAGATCGATTTTTAAGTATTTCAGTTTTTAAGTTGCTATTGTAAAAGGTGTGCTTTCCCTAACCTCTCTCTCTGTGAGTATGCTGCTTCTGTACAGGAATATTATTGCTCTGTGACTGTTGACTTTGTATCCCACTACACTACTGAAGTTGCATGTTAAATCTACAAGTATTTTGGTGGAGTTTTTGAGGTCTTCTATGTAGAGTATCATGTCATCTGCAAATAATGATAATTTAACTTCTTCCTTTCCTATCTTTATTCCTATTACTTCTCTCTCTTGTCTAATGTTTCCAGAACTATATTGAATAGGAGTGGTGATAGTAGACATCCTTGTATTGTTCCTATTTTAGAGTGAAAGCTTTCAGTTTTTGACCATTTAATATGATGTTAGCTGTTGGTTTGTCATAAATGGCTTTTATAAGATGAGGTAAAGAACCTCTATTCCAATTTTTCTATAGGGTTTTTATCATGAGTGGGTGTTGGACTTTGTCAAATGCTTTTTCTGCATCTATGGAGATGATCGTGATTTTTGTCTTTGGTTCTGTTAATATAGTATACTACATTTATTGATTTGTGTATGTTGAACCATCCCTGCATCACTGGGATGAATCCTACTTGGTCATGGTGTATGATCCTCTTGAGGGTTTGCTGCATTCTGTTTGCCAGCGTTTTATTGAGGATTTTTGCACCTATGCTCATTCAGGAGATTGGCCTGTAGTTTTTTTTCTTGCTTGGGTTCTTCTGCTTTTTGAATCAAGGTAATACTTGCTTCCAAGAATGATTTTGGAAGCACTGCTTCCCTGACAATTTCCTTAAAGAGTTTCAACATTAGTGGCATTAGTTCTCCTCTAAATTTCTTGCAGAATCTCGGGGCCTGGGCTTTTCTTTGTTGATAAATTTTTAGTTATATTTTCACTTTCATTGGCTGATATCCGGTTATTTAGAATTTTTTATTTTCTTGATTTAGTTTTGGCAATTCAATTGTGACTAGGAAACTGTCCATTTTTCCTGTGTTTTCTATCTTATTAGAAAATAGGTCCTCATAGTAGGTGTTGGTGATTTCCTGGATTTCTGTGGGATCAATTGTAATTTCCCTCTTTTCATTTCTAATTGCTTGAATTTGTGTTTTATCTTTCCTCTTTCTGATGAGGTTGACTAATGGTTTATCAATTTTATTTATTCTTTCAAAGAACCAATTTTTAATTCTTTGATTCTTTGTATAATTTTCTTAGTTTGTATTGCATTAATATCTGCTCTTATCCTTATAGTTTCCTCCCTCATACAAGCTCTGGGTTTGGTTTATTCTTCTTTTTCTAGAAGTTTGAGGTTCAACGTTAGGTTATTTGAGCTCATTCTGCTTTCCTGATGTGTGAGTTCATCACTATAAATTTCCCTTGTAGGACTGCTTTCATTGTGTCCCATCAGCTTTGGTATATTGTATTTTGGTATGTTGTATTATAACTTAATTGCATACACTGATTAATTTTGTCTTTAATTTCCTCTGACTCCCATTGGTTGTTCAAAAGGGTGTTGCCTCATTTCCATGTGCTAATATAGTTTTGTGGTTTCCTGTGTTGTTGATTCCCAGTTTCACTGTGCTATGGTTAGATAGTATGCATGGGATGATTTCAGTTCCTCTACATTTACTTAAACATGTTTTGTCAGCAAAAATCCTCAATAAGATGCTGGCAAACACAATGCAGCAAATCCTCAAGAGGATCATACACCATGACCAAGTAGGATTCATCCCAGCGATGTGGGGATGGTTCAACAAATTAGAACAAAGAGAGAAGAAAGAGAAAACAAACAAACAAAAAGGAACAACAAAAACAAACAAACAAAATGAAAAACAAAACAAAACACTAATCAAGCCAAATACCAAGAGGGAAACAATCAGACAGAAAAAAATAAAAAGTAGTGAAATTTCTCCAATTTCTATAGTTCTACAATAGGTCCAAGTTGGATCCCAGAACTGTGTACGCTGGCCAAGATTACAGATGGATTTTTGCTGGGTTTGGTCTGATTTTTACCTCTGGATTTGGGGGAATGGAATAAGTTTTCTGTGGCTGGTGTTCTCGCCAGTCATTTTAAAAAGAAAAGGGGAAAAGAAAAAAGAAATATACAAAAGAGAAGGGGGTGGTCCTACCCACCTGCTGGTATTCCTTGTGTCTTTGTCCCCACGCACAACACTGATTCTCCTAACTCATCACCTGTTGGCTCATGTTGTTACTGTTGATGAGACATTTCTGGCTTCTAGTCCCACCTGTCCATCCTGTGTGCCTTAACCAGGGTCCTACTGTGTTGCTGATTGGTTATGAAACGAAAGGCAACATTCTAGGTTGAGGTAGAGAGAAGTACTGGGGCAGGGATGCTCTGAACAGATTTCTAGATGAGGGGAAGCAACTGTAGAGAAGGAATAGCTGAATGTCACAGACACTGATAGAGAAGTTAGATTCAAAACAATTAAGTGACTTCCCAACAAGTTAGTGGCAGATCAGGACAAACCATCAAAATTTCTGAGGCTTATGTGCCATCTCAGCATTATTTGCTCATCCTTGGGTTATAGAACTTTAAACTTCAAGTTCTAAAAGAGTAGTTTTACATAAAGTAAGTTGGCAGCATGAATAACGAAAAGAACTAGGATTTAAGAATCATACATCCTGCTCTGAACTATGACACTGCTAGCCTATGTCACCTTGGGTAAACTTCTCTTTCTTCTCTTAGGGACTCTGTGGAATAGTTTTGAATTACTTCTGTTTCAAATGACCCCCCAACGTAGGTCCTTCCAAACTTTTGTTCAATGGGCCCTCATCAAAAGAGTCAGTTAGACCACTACTTTTATAGCAAGTTATACAGCATAAAAGACCTTGACAAAGAGGTGAAATGGCATAGGCTTTCATGAGAATGTAGTGGATGATATCTCAGTTTGTGAGATAGTAGGTAAAGATTGTTCATGCTCAAGCCTAAGTTGTAGGTCTGACCCATTCAAAACCAAACCAAACCAAAACAAAACCCTTTTCAGCCCCTCCCATGAACCAGATGCTGTATCACTTGTTTACATAGATGTTATAAGAGGTCACTCACTCTTTAGAAGAACAATCAGGTGTGCTGTGGACAACCTCAGGGCTCCTACCCTTTGTGTCCTTCGTTCTCACCAAATAATGCTGCCCAAGTCTCCCAAAGAGACTGTTCTCTACATACTCTGCCCCGTTCCCCCACCCTGTCTGTGTCTGCATTATTCTCCATGTGTTATGGTTTAGATCTAAATGTCTCCCCAGGGTCTCATGTGCTAGGAAGGTGCCGGGGTCACATGGCTGCTAATCTCATCAGGGGGCCGGTCTACCGGTGAGTTCATTGCTGACTGTGCTATTAGAAGGCGGGGCCTGGTTAGAGACAGGCCACTGAGGCATGACCAAAAGCGCTCTCCCCTTTCGCTGTCTCCTGGCTGCCATGGGTTGAGCAGATTTCCTCTTCCATGGCCTTCTGCCATGTCATTTCTGCTAAAAGCCAGCCAAGTATGGACCGAACCCACTAAAGCCATGAGCCTCTCCTCCTTTAACTTGTGAGTGTTGGTGTTTTGTTTCAGTGAAGGTGAAGTGAGTCGTATATTGTGTTAGGCAAGCCTTCCCTTTCCTTTCTTCCCTGGCTTATTGCTCCTGGTCTTTTGAGACATAAGGCAATGATCACATTTTCTGCGGAGGTGACCTAGGTTTCAGAAGCTCCTCTGAGGCTGCTCTTGAGAAGGAGTTGTGACTGACTGTTCTGGGGTTGCTTTTCCCTGGGAGCATGTGTAGACAGCAGGGGCTATAGCTAGGCAATCTGCATTAGGAGCTCAGCTCCTCCACTTCCGAGGTGTGTGCTTAGATACATTATATAACCACTCCATGCTGAGCTTCCTGTCATTTTGTTGTGTTTCTAGCCTTTGACTCACCGCTAATTTTCATTCTTTTATACACTCTCCCAGTGAGATTTTTTTCTCTCTTTCCTTTGGTCTTGTGGTTGTGACTGTTCTCTTCCTCTGTGTTTAGGATTCCCTTAAGTAATTTCTGCACTGCTGGTTTTGTAGTCATGAATTTCTTTAGTTTGTACTTACTTTGGAAAGTCTATTTCTCCTTTGCTTTTTCAAGGATAATTTTGCCTGACCTGAGTTGATAACTATTTTCTCTCAAGGCTTGAAATACATCATTCCAAGCCCTCTTGCTCTTCAGAGTTCCTGTTGGGAGATGTGCTATTACTCCGATGGGTTTGTCATTATAAATGATTTGCCATTATAAATGATTTTCTCTAACTGCCTTTAACAGTCGTTTTTGTTCTGAATTTTTTGACAGTTTGACTATGACATATCTTGGAGAGATTCTTTTTCTGGTCGTACCTATTGATGATCTAAATGCTACCAGTACAGTACAGGGGTATTTGCCTCATTCCCCAGATGTGGTGAAATTTCTGCTATAATTTCAGTCAATAGGCTTTCTGTGCCATTAGCTTGTACTTTCTCACCCACTTTATGGTCAATGAATCTTCAATCTGTTCTTTTAGAGTTGTTCAAGGGTTCTTCAATAATATTTTCATTATTTCTTATTCTTTATTATCATCTGAATGTTCTAGTATATCCACTTTGCCTTCAAGTCCTGATATTCTCTCCTCTGACTCATCTAACCCAAAACTGAGAATTTCAGTTGAGTCTTTTTATTTGACTAATTGAGGATCTTATTTCTAGGATTTATGTTTGGTTCTTTTCCAGAATTTCTATCTCTTTACTGAAGTGCTGTTTCATATCTTGCATTATCTTCTTTAACTTAGTCAGGTGTTTATTTGTATCACCTTTGATTTCATTGATGATTTCAATGATTAATTCATTCTGTAGCTTATTTATATCTTCTTTGATCACCTTCATCATTTTAATTATCGGTTTTAAAAATTCTTTATCTGAACACTGCTCTCCAAAACATATAAAGAACTGACAAAAGATCAGACCCCCCCCCCAAAATTCAAAAACTCAATCAAAAAATGGACATCTGAGATGAATACACACTTCTCAGATGAAGAAATAGAAATGGCAAATAAATATACGAAGACATGTTCACACCACTGGTCATTCAGGAGATGCAAATTAAAACAACACTGAGATTCCATCTCACCTGTTGGCCTACTCCTAGGGCCAAAAGGGAGATTTTCGAGGGTGAGGTCCCTCGGTGTTGTAGCTTGGGATTTACCAGGGGAACCAATACAGGACACACGGTTTATAATATTATTTTATAACAGTCACCCAAAGGGTCATATACAAAGAGAGTGCAGGAAAACTGTCCACACACTAAAAACCCAAAGAATTCAGCTGAGAGCCTGGATCCCACAGCAATGTCCTGCATGAGTGCAGCTGAAGACCTACAGCTCATAACAATGTCCCCTATGAGTCCAACTGATGGCCAAGAACCCATGACCATGTCTTTACAGATCTGTACTGGGAAGGCCCAAAGGTCAGTGGTGGAAGCTAGAAAGTCTGTACCAATTGGATGAAGGATCTGTGCTAGTAGGCTGAGGGATCTTCACTGAAGCGACACTCAAAGTAAGAACCAGAGTCCCCCTAAAAAGTACCACAGCCATCCTCAGCAACAGCGAGGTTCCGAGCTCCTCCGATGATGAGATTAGCTGAGTTCCCATGAGTAAAGCCAACACAGCAAGCTTCTTGAGAAGACTGATCAATGTACCATCTTCAGAGTGAGGACCAGAGCACCCCCAAGGTGAACCACAGCCATTCCCAGTGACAACAAGGTCCTGAGCTTCTTTGATGATGAGGACAGCTGAGTTCATCAGGAAAGCCAGCATGACGAGTTCCTCCAAGAGAACTAACAGCCCCAAGAAAACCAACATCTCCAGGAGAAAAAACAGCTCCCAACTGCTTGTCTTCTTCTTCTCCAGTTCTGCCTCTTATGCTGGCAGTAACAATCCTCAGATGAGCCTCCCACACCCAGCAAGCACCACACTGGTTCAGTTCAGCTGGGTGTTACAAGCTGATCACTAGTTGTCAATCTATTATACAAGGTTAAAGAACACATGTGTGTAACACATCAGCAACAGCATCAGGCAGCATAGAGCACAGCAGAGCAGAGAGCAAGAGCAGAGTCACGTGTGTCTTTATTGTATAATTCTTATACAGGTTGTTATCTCACATTTACATTCTTACATAGTGCTGTAACCAGTGCATGCATGTTTACCAGAGCTAAGTCATGGTTACATAACTGTATCCCATGGTGTGTCTGCACTAGACAAGCGGGGTCACCTCCTCAGGTGTCCTTAGATGCCCCTGAGCTTTGCAGCAGTCTGAGTGATTCCCCACATCACCCCAGAAAAAATGGCTATCATCAAGAAATCAACCAATAACAATGCTGGAGGGGCTGTGGGGAAAAAGGAATCCTTCTCCACTGTTGGTGGGAGTGTAAACTGATACAATCACTATGGAAATCAGTGTGGAGATTTCTCAAAAATCTAGAGTTAGAGGTCCCATTCCATCCAGCTATTCCCCTTCTGGGTATTTTCCCAGAAGAATTAAAAGCATCATACCATAGCGATATATGGGCACTCATGTTTATAGCAGCACAATTTGTAATAGCTAAATCTTGGAAACAAAAAAAATGCCCATCAGTGGAGGAATAAATAAAAAAGATGTGGTAAAAGTACAAAATGGAGTACTACTCAGCCACAAAGACGGATAACCTTGAGACTTTTATAGGTAAATGGATGCAACTTGAGACCATACTCATAAGTGAAATAAATCAGACTCACATGCATAAACATCATATTGTCTCCTAGAAACTGGAAGAGTAAATAAGGTCTAAAATGTACAATAGATCTTGTGAATTAGTAAGAAACTGTTAACCTAGATTTTCTCTATCTTCCGTAAGGCAACTATCTATGTCTACTCTTAAAAAATGAGCTGAATATATTACATTTATTTCTTTGGGTGCAATTTTCAAACAGGGTAAAACTATTTCACTACCTTATTTGATATACAGTCCTTCCAAAAGGCAAAATAATTGAATAAAAATCAAAACAAGATTAAAAATGAAATCAAATCAATTTGTATAAAAAAGTTATTGGTGGGTCTCACGTCTTGATTAATTTGAGATTTAAATGATGTAACCAAGGTAAAACACATAAGCATCCATTCAACAAGTATTTACTCAGCATCTCTTCTTCTTGAGGCAGCATTCTCGGCACTAAGCATCATTAGCAGTGAACCAAAAGAAATGTGAGCTCTTGTGCTCCACAAGACAAAGTCACTCCACGTATGGGAGTTCTCCTGCATCTCCTTTCTTTGGGATGCTGGCAGTAAATCCATTTGCTTTGAGCTCAACAGGGTGTATCTCTTTGCCTTCAAACTTGCAGAAGCTGAGCACAATAACACAGATGAAACTCTTACAAAAATGCTTAGGACAACACCAGTGGTAGAGTCTAGGATTAACAGGAATCTTCTGAGGCACTGCAGGAATATAGCAAGGTACTATCCTACGTATTTGCATTTCCTGTTTGAATCTCCAGGTCCCTGAATTTGCAAATCTGTTGAAAGTGAAGCCTTTCTCAGTTCAGTTTTCTGAACCTTCTCCAGTTCTGTCTTCCTCCACTTGCTTCTTCCCACTCTGTGTTGGCTGAATACACCTCTCCTCACCCCCAGGGGGCTGCAAGCTCCTGGAGGGCCAGGCCTGTGGCCATTCACCTCGTCACCATGTCGTCCCTCTTCCAAGAACGTAGCCCTGTACCTGGTGCAGAGTAAGCCTACAACAAGATTACTGGTGACTGCTGAAAGAACCACCAGGACCCAGGGAGGGACCAGCCCCTAGAGGGCGGGACATCCTGGGTGCCCTCTCCTCTGCCCTGCCCGTTTTGTTGTTCATTGAAGCCCACCAGTGTGCTTCATAAGTAAATAGAAAATGCTAACCTTAGCATATTCGAGGGAGCGTTTTAGCATGCAGCAATTAGGTTATCTCTTGGTTATTTATTTCTTTGGCTTGTTATTAGCTCTGCGCAGAATATTATTCTAATTATGTCAGCCCAATCAGCAGTATTGCATATCCAGGCTCATTTCCATTAGTTTGAGCTTTGTCTTTCACACTGTGATACTAATCCAATGAGACATCAAACATTGAAATCGACCCCGGATGCCGAGGTCAGGCAGTTTTGCCCTTCCACTCTATTAGCACTCGGGTGTAATTGTGTCTGTCATCCCCACATGACAAATAGTATCAGGGCAACCATCAGAGCACAAATGAGCAATGTGCTAATATATTATTTTGTTCTATAATATCAATATGTGTTTATTCAGTGCTCATGTTAGCCAGCTTGAAACAGGCCTTTTAATACAGTCGTCCACACTGCTCCACTCCCATCAGATCATTGCTTTGGAACATTTTATAGACTTTCAGTGGAAAGAAAAATAAAAACGGTTGCTGAGAAAGGAAATCATGAAATTTTCAAAATTTAGAATTTCTTATAATGGCAGCAAGAACTTGGAAATCACCAAAACAAAAGGTAGAATGCATTTTTACCAAGCTCCTCTGTGCTTTGCAGAATACTTTTAATTCTCTCTTGTTCTTTTTGGTTTTTTTTGTTTTTGTTTTTTTTTCCGGTACTAGGAATCAAATTCACGACCTTGTGCTTGCCAGGCAGGTGTTGTGCTGCTGAGCTAAATCCCCAGCACCTTGTTGTTCTTTTTATGCTGGGGATTAAACCCGGGGCACTGAGCTATATCCACAGACCTTTTTTATACTTGTATTTTGAGACAGGGTCTTGCTAAGTTAATAAATTGCCCAGGCTGGTATCAAATGTGTGATCTTCCTGCCTCAGCCTCCCAGAGTGCTGGGATTACAGGTATGCACCATTATGCTCAGCTTCTTTAATTCTATTGTAAACAGTTTCAAAATCAATGTGGGGCCAGCCTTTAGTATTTAAATAAAAATGAACTCGACTTAAGAGTTAGCTGGAGTTGTTAATTTTTCTGATCCTGTGTTTTTGTTTGGTTGTTTTGTTTCATTTTTGAGAGCAAACAACTTTGTGAACCACAAAAAAATTTTTTTTTCTCAATCTGTATCCTTGAGTTAGTCTCCACAGTAGGGTAGATACCTGGCAATGAATTTTATCTGAGATTACACACACACACACACACACACACACACACACACACACACACAGGAAAACCATCACTACTACTGCCATATGATTGATACTTATTATAAAACTTGAGTTTGAACGTTAGTATGATAGTATTACCCACAGTTCCTTATTTTACATTTCAACATCTAAGACATCGCTGGAGAAGCTGGCTTGGGGAGAAATCCAGGCTCACCCAGCGAGCTCCGATCAGCGGGCACTGCAGATTCGAGGAGGGCTTCTGCGCTGGGTTTCACAGCTTGTTCACAAGCACCAGCCTGAGTCAATCCCATGAGTTAAATGAAAAACTTTGGCATAGAGAAGTTGGTGTTTGAGCTCAAGATCTCACAGCACATCAGGGATAAAGCCAAAGCCAGGGTCTGGGTTACTGCCTTCCCCGAGCTGCCTGCCTATGCTGTGAAGCAGCCTGGAGTCTGGGTCACCTCCACGACGGTATCATTCTTACCCGGGCTCTGCTTCCGTCTTGGCTCCCGGAGCACTTGGCACCCTGCCCAGGTTGACTTATCTGTCTTCTCCAAACCATAAACTTCTTCAACTAATGCTTGCATATGCAAAGATATGCATTGGAAGAAAGAGGAGGATAAATCACCCCTGCCCTCTGCAGATGGGTTCAATGAATTAAACCAATGTGTGTTAATTGAAAAATTGCTCTTTATAAATATAGATACACTTTAGAAGACACAAGTAAGTACTTTTTAATAGCTTTTTTAAACTCATGTTTTAAATGACCCTTTGATGCATTTCTGTTCTATTGATTTTACCATTTTAAATCCAGACATATCTTTTACTTACTTTTACCTGAGAACTTCTTGCTTTCTTTTTAGGGCTCGGTTTATATTCCTGTAATGTAGGCACCATCAAAAGTCAGTGCTTCCACAATTTAAGATGTGCGGGTCTCACACTGACAACTGTTCCTAATGTGGGGAGCAGCAGATGTTTTAATTTTGATCAATCGGACCAAGAAGCTGAAAGCTAAGCCCTAAACAAGAATTTGATGCTAGGACTTTTACATTCAGGGAAGGAAGAAAGGCTTCAGGATCAGTCACATTTTATATTTAACCACCTCAGCCCTGCGTTTTGAAAGCAGCACATCAGCCTTGTTCTCAAAGACTGAGGTTCAGCAGAAGTGCAAGTGGAAATAAGAGGCCAACTCAAAGGCGGAGGACCAGCCCCTTGAGATGTGGACACAAACCCTCTGAGTTCACAGCACATTGTAAAGGAAGGTGACAGGAGCAGTAAATAAGCCACTTCAGCCGATCAGGGTCAGCAACCTTTGAAAAGCGGTGCACTGGAGAGCTGACCTCTATCCTTCTGGTGTGCTGGTCCCTTGCTGACCACATCTCTGCAGAGCAGAAAACGCTGAGTTCCCATCTGTAAGTCTCTGGGTGGGAAAGGCCACTGGCCCTCGGTGCTGGCGGCCCGGCCACCACGTGCATGACAAATAGCGGTGCATTACCCTCGACTCCGGGCAAGGACTGGATAGACCCACCCTGACCAACACAGAGTCCTTCCCTCCAATGTGTGGGACCATTTAGGTGTCTTCCAATATAATCCGAAGACAGGGAGAGACCTGAAAATAAAATGATAAGGCCAAAAGAATCAGAAAACAGCTGACAAGACACTAGAGAAATCCGGGTTTATGTTCCATCTTTCCTTGCCTTCTATCAGAAAATAAGAATAATAAATCAGATGGGAAACATTAAATATATTTCCTGATTTGGGTGAGGGGCATGGATTCACAGCAGGTAAAGGAACAAAGGGAAGGAAAAGAGAAAGCACATTCAGTGCAATATGCAGAAGTCGCCACTTATGCATGCACTCTTTCCATTTATAAAAGATGTGCTTCAGCCTCTGGCTGAGTGTACATAATAATTAGTACTAATGAATATAAATGTTACTCACAACTCAACCTGTTTACAAAATCCCCCATGTCATTCTGGGAAGAACTGAGCTTAGGGACGAGATATATGTTGTGACCTTGGTCTTGGCAGTGACCCAGCGGTTACAGAAGCTAAGGATGATTAAGTCAATCAGCAATGAACAAGGCAAGGAAGGGGCAAACTCACAGAATTTTTAAATGTATACTTTATTTTAAAAATCATTATCGTAATTGTACAGATTTGGGGGATGCCACGCGATAATTTGACACATGTATTCAGTATATAGTGACCTTTAAACATTAAAACATTTTATTGACATAATAATGGGACATATTTATGGAATATAATATGGTATTTCAGTACATATGTAAAACACGCATTGATCAAACCAGTATAGTATTTCCATCTCCTTATCATTACTAACTGTTTAAAGTCTCTGACCTCCTCTGTTCTAATTCTTTATAAGGTATATAATGAAACCCACAGAATTTGGCATTTCCAATCCTAGGCACAGTTGCAAAAAAAAAGCTACTTCCTTCTTTGTGGATACCTGACCATAGGGTACCGCGCTTAATTCTGCTCAACCCAGTAGCTTGGAGATGTTTACCGTGGAAATTCAGAGAGCAATTTTAAAATATGAAAGGTCTGACAAAAAGAACAGAAAAAGCAAAAGAAGATGGAAAGAATTATATTTCGTGGCTTACAAGGACACTGTCTTGTAGGAAAAGGATCAAAACTCGGGACTATTCCGCATTCATGTGCCAGGCTAAGAAATGTCACCAATTTGGAAGTTGCTTCTCAGTCATTCTTGACTGCTGCAACATAGCTGAGAATCCCAAATCAAGCTAAGAGCTAACTAATGTGGATGCTCACAAGTTCTTAAGTGCTCACTTTATTCCCAGAATAACTAAGGGCCAACGTCCTAACCCTATTTATGCTTAGAAACCACCCAAACAAGGAAAGCAACCTGGGTTCCTAGCTCAGAGCTAGGAAGAAACTTACATGTATGAGAAATTAACAGCAACAGCATAAAGGCAATGATAAGAAGTAGCCTAAGACACAACAGAGACAGAAACCACAGAAATGAGATCCAATGTTTCCCAAAATTCGTACTGTGATGTAATAAAAATGCATCTAGTCTGTCCCCAGTTCTTGGCGTGGAGCTGTAAAACCCTAGAAATTTCCTGAGTGGTAGGACTTGTTATGTTCCTTCAGCCACAACTGATCTATCCTAATGAAGTGACTCAGGAAGGGGACCCTCGGGAGCTCCGAGACAGAGACTGGTCGCTAGGAAGATGAAGGGTGACCACAGGGGAGGAACTTTCATCCCCAGTCCCATCCTCAGGGCCGGGCGGAGGTTGGAGACCTGGAATAGGAGGTGTTGAGAGCTTCCGGTGATCATGCGGAGGTGGTGGGAGGTGGTGTGCACAGAGTGGAACGCATACGTCTCTTCCTTTCGGCTGTCTCAACTTTTACCCTTTATAACAAAGCAGTGACAGCAACGAAAATGCTTTCCTGAGTTCTAGGAGTCATTCTAGGGAACTGTCAAACCTGAAGAGGGGCTGGCAATTCCTGGCAATTCCTGGATCTGTGTGCGGTGGGTCAGGCAGAAGCAGCGGGTACCCGCCATGCAGGCAGCCTTGGACTAAGTCCCTCAGCGGCCACCTGTGCTAACAGCAGAGTGGTATCATAGTTCAACTCAATTGTTGGACATCCGGCTGCTGCCAGATACTCAGGGAACTATCAAGGGGCATTTAATGCAAGGAAAAGCACCCTCATGTAATTCAATAAACACACATGCAGGTTTTACGGTATCCAAATGCGCTGGATTATAAATGGAAGAAATAATCATCGAGGCCTGGTATGCTCTCTTTGATACAGAAGAACATGTAGAAATGCGTCAGGAAGATTTCTAGCCTTCGTTCCATAAAACAAAGTCTGCAGATCTAAAAAGGCAGCCCTCAGTTATTGGAGAAACTCACTTATAAGACACCTCACTTTTCTGTGGGCCCAGAATCCCATGCCACGGTTCTGCCATCCTCAGAAAGCATGACTGCCAGCAGGAAAGGCGGCCCTGCCTCTGAGAACCCTGCAACCGAGACTGCTTCACCAGCGCAAGGGTCGCAGGCGAGCCACGGTACAAAAAACCTAGGAAACTGGGGAGTATGCCTCACACTTCTTTTGCTGGATCCTACAGCTAAAACCTTCATTTTCTGTGTCCTTGTCTTTGAAACCACGCTTCCAACTTGCTTTACCCGGGAAGACCACTAGGCCAGCCTCACACACTTCTGACCATTTGCAGTATCTCAGCTCTTCCACTGACTGGCCACGTGGTATTTTCCTAAATTTCCTCATGGATGGAGGGTGCTAACGGAGACTCTAAGACCTACTGCCTGGGACAGCTGTGCAGAGTTAGTAAGACAGCATGTGTGAGGTACAGCAACATCTGGGAAATAAGAAGTGCTTGATTTAAAACTGTGTTAGTACACGCAACAGCGCCCCCTGGGGTCTGGGCAAGTAAATCTGAAACAGCCAAGTTGCCAGAAATCTGAAACACCTCTCTGGGTCACTTCAGCTGTAATAACATATTTTTTCTTTTTTTTTCCATAGTTTCTATTAGTACTTATTTGCAGTCCACAATGATTACATTCATCATGGAATATGTAAACATGTACACGGCACATCTTCATTCTTTATTTTCTGTCCTTTCTCCTCCTCTCCTTGCAAACCTCCTTCCCCTCCATAGTAACAAAAGCTCTGTTTTCATTTATTTCTTTATATTCTTTTTTCTTTAAATTCCTTTTCCTTCCTTCCCTTCCCCCCATCTTTTTCCCCCCTTGAACAAGTTCTTTCTACTTCCTAATATCTCTCCCTCATTCGGCTCCTTATTCATATTTTGCATTTCTCACAAAAGCGATGTAATGTGATATTTAAACTTGTGTGCCTGATCTATTTCACTTAAGAGTATGGTCTTCAGGTGCACTCATTTACCTAAAAATATCCTCTTTACAGAAGAGTAGCACTCCATTGTGTGTAAATACCACTTTTTCTTTATTCGTCTGTTGATGGGCATCTGGGCTGTTTCCAAGATTTAGCTATTATGAATTGTGCCACTCTAAACATGGGTCTGCATACATCCCTGTCATGTGACGCCTCTAACTCTTTCAGGAAGATACCTAGGAGGGGAACAGCTGGGTTACACGGAACCTCTAGTTTTACTTAGGTGCTATTTCAGCCTCATGCACTGTGAGTTCCCAGACCCCGGGTTCCTGCCTGCACCTCTGCTGTATGTAGGCTGACTTGAAGTCCTCCCCTCTTTGGTCTCCTGCTCCCACTAGCACGGAGTCTCCAGAGTAGGGATTTAGCTGGTATGCTGGGCGTGTGTCTGACATGGACCAGCTGCCCTGCAGCTGGCTGTGCCTCCACTGGGCAACAGTAATGAACATAACGTTTTAGCAGTTGTTAGATTCATGGACAAGGCAACTGCCCATAGGGAATTTCATTTAATCTCAGTTACTCTGAATGGCAAGCAGGACATTTGCCACTATCCACGGCTTGGAGAGAACAGAGGTGCAGGGTGCGAGAAGACTTGTCACTCACCTCGGAGGGGAGGGGAGGTCAATCCCTTTGGAAATGGTAACACCTTTGAAGGGTTCTCCAGCGTTTAGCCCCGGCTGTCCAGCCAGCCCTCCCCAGAAGGCCATGAGCACCTGATGAGGCCCTGCAGTGGTCATGTGATAGAGAATCACATACAGGACTCTGCAACCTTAGCATCTATGACTCACGTGTCCCCCACCCCCAGCAGCTTCTTTCCGCCTTGTTGATGGGGAGCATCCCTCCAAAGCAGGTCAGTAAACTCCGCTCAAATCTGGCCCACAGGCTGTGTCTAATCCACAAGTAAGAATTTTAAAAGCCTGGAAAATAAAACAAATAGTGCACAGAGAAGAAAACACAGCAGAGATGTACGTGGCCCACAGATCCTAATTACCTGCCGCTACCCCCTAAAGGAAAGGCTTGCTGGCTCCTGAGTCACACTCCACTCCGCTTCTGCTCTGACACCTCAGAAGGCTGGAGCCCTGTTTGTGGCCCTTCTTTAGCAATTGTAAAAGACTCCATGTACTGTACTTTAGGAATCTCATTCTGAATTCCCTTCTGCTCTTCAAAAGAATATCTGATGTGACTTTGGTGGTGCTGAAGAAATTGGGCTGATGACCCTAAAACATAAGTCGCTAAACTTTCAGGGTCTTCTTTTAGCAGATAATATGTGTAACTGACACCCTCTCTTCATCCTTTGCCCAAGTACATCCTTGAGTCCTTCTGCTTCTCCATCCATTCCCAAGCCTACGTTAAAATGTGGTGGAAGGATGTTACGGTTTATATGTAGATGGCCCACGTGCTCATAGCTGGGGCTTTCGAGAGGTGAGTGGTTGATGGGTGTGCAATACCCACTGGTGGGTTAGTTCACTGATGAGGTTATAGCTAAATGCCTTGGGGGGAGGGGGGCCTGGTCAGAAGAAGTGGGTCACTGGGGGTGTGGCCTAGAAGGGTCTGTCTCCCCCTTGCTCCCTGGATCTCTCTGCTTCCTGCCACCATGTCATGAGATGTTTCCCCTCTGCCATGCCGCTCTGCCTTGGAGCCAGCTGACTATGGACTGAACCCTCTACAGAATGTAAGCCAAAATAAACCTTTCTCCTTTAAATTGTAGGCATCAGGTATTGCATCCCAGCAATGACAGAAATAACTGAGACAGCTGGGCTGTAGATCCATAGTACAGCACCTGCCTAGCAGGCATGAGGCCCTGGGTTCAATTTAAAGTGTCAGAAAAAAAGTCCCACCTAATGTTTTTCTTTAGTAGTTATTAAATGTATCTATCCCACCTCCGGTGCTTCCCCCACTGTACCTAAATTTAAAAATCAAGCTCCTAAATGGAAACAATTGGGGGACATGCCCTGCAGCAACCTTCCCAGCTCTAGCCCACTCTCCTGGAAGGCCCATCCTGAAATAGGCATCTGGACTATTTCTTATATTACGATGGGAGGCACACACACCAACAATGCATTCCTCCAACTGTTTTGCGTCCAGCTACTCCCACAGCAAAGGAAGAGAAGTGGAACAAAAACCTGTTCCTAATTATCTGGAAAAAATTCACTGGGCTGTGGTACCAAAGGACCCTGAACCAGCCACTTACACTCTCTGATCTGTACCTCCATCTGCAGAAAGTAACCCATACCTAACTCAACATTCTCCTGGAGTTGTGATGAACTACATGTGTAAGGGCGTGGTAAGGCACTGGGTTAGTCAGCTTTCCCTTTGCTGGAGCAAAGTGCCTGAGAACCACAACTTAAAGGAGGAGAGGCTGATTTTGGCTAATAGTTTCAGAGGATTCAGTCCCAGGTAGTTGGCTCCACAGCAGGAACATCAAGGTAGAAGAGTGTGGCAGAGGAACGCTGCTCTCCTCATGGCGACCAGGAGAAAAGAACAGAGGGAGAAAGCACCCAACAGGGACTGAAGAGGAAATACAGTCACCAAGGTCGCATCCCCCGACCCACCCAGACACCAGCAGGGTGCTTTCTTAATCCCTCAGGGGTTCTTTCAAGTCAAACTGTCATAGGCACCTGGTCACTTTCAGGAACCCTGTGCACGTCTATGAGATTGTTTTTGTAGGAGCAATCCTTTTACACTCAGCCTGAGACACTGGGGTTGGAGACATCAGCCCTTGCCACATCTGCTGTCAGCTCAGGGGCTCAAAGGATTTGGGCAGGTAAAATTTTCAGAAGAAAGGGAAGGACTTTTATTTTTTTCTCTGTACAGAAGATGCAGAAAACAGTGCAAACGTTTTAAATGATACCCTACTCTTCCATGGAGACTCTGGCTAAAATAAATGGTAAAAGAACCATAACCCACCCATGTTGCCAATTAGACAAGACAGGGAGATTGGAATCCAAAGTGATGATATCCCAGCCTAGCTCCAGGAAATGGCCAGATACCTCACACATTATCCACTTCAAATGTTCATGATTACGTCCCACATGTATTATACACCCTTGCAGTGATTAAACACCTTGTTTGTGTGTTTTATTTTCCCTCTGCAAGCTCAGTAATTAAACCCCTGTGTATTGCATTTATTCACTTGAGAATGTGCTTTTCCTTTAGTGGACTGAAAGATTAAGCAGATATTTTTCCTCTTTTTCAAAGCAGCCATAGCCTCTCAGGAGTACTGAGCTCCCTTCTTCCTTTCCTCCTTTCCTTCTTTCCTTCCTTCCTTTCTTCCTTCCTTCTTCCCTTTCTTCCTTGGAGATGCTGTTCTTTTGAATGGCTTAGGACTAAAGCACGTCTTCAACACTGGTCATAGCATATGTTAGAGAGACTTGGGCTGAGCTAGTTAGTGACACGGGCTGTAACTGTTTGCAGGAAAAGAAGAACATGTGGTTTGCCTTGAGGACTGCCAGGAAAGCTAGATGAAGAAGACTACCTACCACGAGCACAGCTCCAAGACCTCTACAAGCTCCAAGTACTCTTGTATTTTTTGGAAACCCTACATACCCACGTTTCATCAAGTATCCTGCATTTCACACTAATTTTTTATGTATAAAATTATTTGAGTTGAACTAAGTTGTACTTGTTCTGTAAACACACTTCACTTTGTAAAAAAATTATTAATATCAACTTACAGCCCTACATTTTTCATTCCAGAAATTCCTTCTACAAGTCCAACATTATATTAGGCTCTTAGAAATTCCAAATTCTCAGGCTCTATATTTATGAATCCAATAGTCAGAAAGCCCTGTTGCCAACTATTGCTCCCTGGGCTCTAAAAAAGGTTTACATCAGAAGCAGTTCTTCCTGGGGCAGTTCTCATCCACAGCAGAGCTCACCTCATCTACAGTGTTACCAGGGCTCAGCTCATCAGGAAGCCCAGAGGATTCCCATCGGCAGGTAGGGGCCAAGTCCAGGGATGACTCTGAAAAGGAAGGTAGGAAACTTACTCATGCGATGAATGTGGAAAGCCTCTCTCTCCAGGTCTGAGGTTACAAGTCCAGCTGGACAAAGCAGCAAACCACAGTAAGGGCCAGTATTTAGCAGGAAGATGATGGGTCAGCCTTCTACAGAATCCCGGCTGACAGGATGACTATGTTGAGACACAGAAAGACAGAACAAGCCCTTGAAGACAGTAAAAACAAGACAAACCTAGAAACAACACGGACACTGAATGAGCTCCCTAAACACTGCACTGAAAAACCGACTGGGTCAGAAACCTCACGTTTATGGAAAATTTCTGACCAAACACCGGCTAACTACTAACACACACGGACCCATGGGCAATTCCTAGGAGGCTGGGCATTAAAAAAAAGGAAGAATTTTAAATATCAGGGCACAAATGGTTCCGAGAACTCATGGCAGGGAGACAGATACCATAGATTAAGTACAAGAAAGTTAGTTTAAAAAAGAAAAAGGATGTTTTTCTGCTTCGGTGTGTAAAGGGCTCAGAAGTCATCACTCATCCTCACAAGAGAAAAGGTGAACACACTGAAAAATCAACTCTTAGATCCATCACAGCACTGAGCAAACAGGGCAAATCACTCTGCTCAAAACTGGAGAGATAAGTAAATACAGAACGCTCCAGCCTACCGAGAACAGGAGCCCCTGGAAGTGGGAGCTGGGAGGAACACAGATGGTAAGCAACTGTCTCCGTCACCTTCTTCATCACTGAGCCCCAGTACCTGACGCTCACAACCTGAAGGAGGCTGGTTTTATTTTAGCTCAAGGTTTCAATTCACAGTGGGCTGGCTCCAAAGCAGTACAGCATGGCAGAGGGCCCTGGCAGAGGAGAGCTGCTCACGGCATGGTGGGTAGGAGGAAGAGGGTTAAGGGAGGAGTGGAGAAGGGAGATGTAGCCTTCTGGGTCACGCCCACAGTGACCCTCCTCCTCCAACCGGGTGCCACCTCCTAATAGCAGGCCAGCTACAATGGCCCTATGATCCAGTCACCCTGCAGAGGTCCTGCTTATGATCCCCTGAGGTTTTAGGAGACATCCAGACATAAACCATAACAGTGACTGGTGGCTGGACAAGAATTAGCTTGAAAAATTAAAAACTCTGGGAAGCCAATTGATATGATACCTACTACCTCCCACACATTCATGAAATTTTACTTCCAGGAGTCCACCAGGTTTTTATGGTTGAGGGAAAGAGGGAAAGAAAAAATCACTTGCTTCCAAGCAGGGAAGGAAAAAACAGCCGTGTGAAATACACCCAGGGGAACAATAACCATAATGCACTGTAAGTGGAGCACTCTATTCTCCATAACAAAGGCTATCCTCAAGAGAAACTATTTTATCGGAACTTTATCTGACCCAAGAGAATAGCAATTAGACATCGGAAGTCCCGTGTTAGTCCGTGTTCTCTAACTATAACAAAATACCAGAAACAATCAACTTAAAAGAGGAAAGATTTATTTTGGCTCACAGTTTGGGGGATTCTCGTCCATGGTCAGTTGGCTCTAGTGCCTTAGGCCTGTGTGGTGAGGCAGAGCATCACGGCAGGGAACACATGGTAGAGCCAGCGCTTCGCCCCACAGCAACCAGGAAGTAAAAGAGAAAGGGAAAGGAGAGGCCAGAGTCCTACGTCCCCTTCCAGTACATGCTCCCAGTGACCTAAATTTCTCTTGTGAAGTTTTCACCACGCCCTGAATGCACCAAGATAGAGACCAAGCCTTCAACATATAGGTCTATAGAGACCTTTCAGATCTAAGCTTTACTACACTTTCTGTCTCTCAGCAAGTGGAGGAGGAAAAAAGGAAGACAAAGAAGCTCCTCTAAAGGGACTCAGATTCACTAAAGAAAACCCTTGCTATTTAATCATAAGAGTATAGCAGGCTCAGGCTCACCAATGCTTACATTAGCAGGGCTGCAGTGCAATGGCATGGGGTGTGACAGAGAGAGCTGCATGATACAGTCTTTTTAAGGAGGAAACCCAGAGACAATAGGGAGACAAAAACAAAACTAGAGGAAGTGAAACCTCCAACACTGCCAGCTGAAGAAAACACCAAACACAGCCTAACTCCCAGCTGGATAAACTGAAACCTCACCCTAGCAGACTACTCACCTCTGTTCCTATTCACTGATATGATGCACACTATGTGACTTTCAACCAAAAATTACAAGACATGTCAAAAGACTAGCGAAGGCAATCTGAAGTGACAGAACAAGGATCAGAACCATGCTCCAGTATGATGTGAATATTGGAATTATCAGATGGGAATTTAAAATAACTATCATTAACATAGAAGGGGTCCAGTGCAAAAAGTAGACCACATACAAGATCATATGGGTAATGTAAGCATAAAACAGAAACCAAAAATATCAAAAGGAAATGCTGCAAATCAACACTAATACAAAAAAGGAAGAAAACCTTTGGGTGCTCATCAGTAGACTTGGCCTGGCTAAGAATCAAGAAGACTGAAAATACTGTCTGTCCTTGGAAATCTGACAGACAGAACAGCAAGGAGGAAAACAAAGAGGATATAAATAACAAAATGTCTAATAACAATAGGATGATTGCAAAGGAATAAAAAAAATGCATAATAGGAATTCCAAAGGGAGGAGAGATAAAAGGGAAAAAGAAATATTTAAAATAATAACAATTGAAAATTTTCCAAAGGTAACGATAAGCATTAAACGAATAGATCCAGAAAGCTCAGGGAATGCCAACAGGTAAAATACCAAAAGAAAGAAAGAAAATTACACTTATTATCCAATCAAAGTACATATAAAAAGACAACAGGAAATGCTAAAAGATTCCAGAGAAGAGAAAATCACCTTACCTATTGAAGAACAAAAATAAGAATTATATCAGACATCTTTGTAGAAATCATATAATCAAGAAAACAGTAGAGTGAGATATTTAAAGTGTTGGCAAAAAAATCCACCAACCTAGAGTTCAATTCTCAGTAAAATCACCCTTCAATAGTGAAGGAGAAATAAAGACTTCCTCTAGGGAAAAAAGAGAATACGTTGCTAGTAGATCTTCAAGAAATGTTAAAAGAATGCTCTTCAGAGAGAAGGAAAAATATGTAGGCCAGAAACTTGAATCTCTATAGAGGATTAGAAAATACAGACATTGCTCATTTGACGACTAACCTGATTAGACTGTTCGGAGTTAACACTGAGGGGCACTATTGTACTCACAATTTATGGCCCGCCTTTTTTTTCTTTTTAATGATTCTGTGTAGTTGTTTACAGAACCCCAATGTCTTTTTTGGTACAGTACACCTTGTTTATACAGTACTGTAATTTCTTCTGGTTGTACAGTACAGTACAATATTGTAGTTTTTTTGTTATATATTAAAGTACTGCATGTAACAGGTAAATAAAAGCAAACTCATAAAGTTGGAGTTTCCTTGGATCATTTCTTTGTTCTGAGTATTGTAATATACATACTATATGCAAGTCCTCATTTAATGACCAATTCAATTAAAGACCTAGTCACAACAACTGGGCTCAGTCATTAAATGAGGAGTGTCTGTACATGAACGTAAAAGAAAATCTGTTGCTTTTCTTATTCTTAACTGACCCAAGAGAGAACTGATTATCCAAATAATAATAGGCACAATGTATTTGGAAACTATAGTTTAGGGATAATTTAAAAATGGACACTGAGTGTGGATAACAAGACACAGCTATATGTTATCTATAACAAACTCACTTAAAATATAAAGACAGACAGATTAAAAATAAAGGGATAGAGAAAGATATATCATGCTAGCTCTAATCAAAAGAAGCTCTTGCAGCTACAGTAATTTGCAGACTTCACAGAAAGAAACTTATCAAGATGAAAAGGATGTTATATAATGATAAAATTGTCACTTCTCCAAGAATATGTAACAATTTCTAGCAGGTAGGCACCTATCAACATAGTACCAAAATAAGGAAGGCAAAAACTGATAAAAACTTCAGGGAAAACACACTAATCCACTAATATAATTGGAGACTTCATCACGCCTGTCTCAAAGGTTGAAAAATCTCACAGGCAGAAAATTAAGCTAATAGAAGAGTACATATTCTCAAGGTAACATGGAATATTCTCCAAGAGGACCACGTGTTAGGTAACAAAACACACCTGAACAAATTTAAAAGAAAAGAAATAATATTAAGTATGTTGTCAGGTCGCAATATAATTAAACTCAGAGTCAGTGGTAGACTGCTTGCCTAGCATGTATGAGGCTGTAGGTTCAACCACGAAAAAAAAAAAAAAAAAAAAAAAACTAACAAAATCAAGAAATGAAGATACCTGGAAAGTCACAAAATATCTCAACATCACAGTTCTTTTTTTTCCCTGGTACCGGGAATCAAACTCATGACCTTGAGCTTGCCAGGCAGGTGCTGTGCCGCTGAGCTAAATCCCCAGCCCCCAACATCTCAGTTCTATATAACCGATGGCTCAAAGAAGAAAACTCTAGAGAAATTGAAAATAGTCTCAACTAAATCAAAATGAAGGTACAATCTACCATAACTTGTGGGGTGAAGTAAAAAGCGGTGCTTAAACTTTAAATGCACAGGTCAGAAAAGAAGAGAGGTCTTCAATCAACATAAGCTTCCCCTTTAAGAAACTAGAAAAATTAACATCAACCCAAAGCAGCAGAAGGGAAGAAATCAAAAGTAGTTCAATGAAACTGAAAATAGGTAACCAATAGACAAAAAAAAAAAAAATCAATGAAAGCAAATGCAGTTTCTTCAATGGAAAAAAAAAAAACAACCCAAACTTAACTAGGCTCTAACAAGGCTAACCATGAAAAAAAAAGAAAAGATATAAATTATGTATATAAAAAGTGAAGATAGGACATCACCACTGATTCCCTGGACATTATGAAGATATAAAGAAGAATTTTGTCAACAATTATATGAACAAATTTGATAACTTTGAAAGGCTTAATCTACCAAAACCCACATTGGAAGAAATAACCTAAGTAGGCCAATTAAAGAAATTGAATTCATAATTAATAACCTTGACATAGAAAACACTAGGACTAAGCAGCTTTAGTAATGATTTTTACCAAATATTCAATAAGAAATACAAATTGTCAAGCTGGGTGTGGTGGCACATGCCTGTAATCTCAGCACTCAGGAGGCCGAGGCAGGAAGGATACCTGTGAGTTCGAGGCCAGGGCTACAAAGTGAGTTTAAGGGCAGCCTGAACTGCACAGTGAGACCCTGTCTCAAAAAGACACACACAAAAAAGGAAAGAAATATAAATTATCTACAGTCTCTTCCAGAAACAGAGGGAATTATTTCTAACTCATTCTATAAGCCCTGCATTACCCTAGTACAAAACCAAACACCTTTGATTTAAAAATGTACAAAAACCTACAATTAATATTATACTTAATGGCTAGAAACTGGATGCCTTCCCCCTAATATCAAGAACAAAGCAAGAGTATGTCCTGCTACTTACTATTCCTATTCACTAATTTATGGGAATTCCTAGCTAATATATGAGACAAGAAAAGAAGATCACAGGTACACAGATTGAAAATTAAGGTATAAATCTATCATTATTCTCAGGTGACATGATTTTTTATGTAGAAAGCCCAAAAAATTGACAAACCTCCCAGGATAATAAATAATAATAGGAAAATCAAAGGAATTTAAAACAATTCTATTTGCATAACATCAAAATAGAGAAATACTTGATCATGACTCTAACAAAATATGTATAAGACCTAGATGAAAAAAACTACTCAGAATGGGAGAAAACGAAAGAGGATTTAAATGAAAGGAGAGAGATATTCCATGTTCGTAATCAGGAAGAATTAGTACTGTTATAGTATCAGTTCTGCCCTAATCGGATTTGTAGGATCTGCAAGGACCTAATCCAAACCCCAGCAAGTAATTTTGTGGGTATTGATAAACAATATAAAGTTTGTGTGAAGGCCAAAAGACCCAGGATAGTCATAACAAGACCAAAGCAGAACAAAGCTGGGAGACTCACACCACTCAACTTTCAGATTTACTAAAAAGGTACCAATTAACTCATCTTTGATCAGGAAAACCAAATTGAATGAGGTTAGACTTTCCAACAAATGGTGCTGGAGCAGTAGTGCATTTTTAGGCACAAAAAAATCTAGACACAACTTTATATTTTCACAAGGATTAACATAAAATGGATCTTAGGCCAAAATGTAAAATGCAAAACTCTATAAATTTTAGATAACATTGGGTTTGGTGATACATTTTTAGGTTTGACACCGAACATTAAATCCACGAAAGAAAAACTTAATAAGCTGGGCTTGATTAAAGTTAAAAACTTCTATTCTGCAAACTAAAAAGACAGTGAAAAGATGAAAGAATGGAAGAAAATATTTCCAAAGCACGTATCTAATAAATGACTTGCATAAAAAAACACACAAAGCACATTTAAAGCTCAACAATTAGAAAATAAAGCTGGGCGTGGTGGCGCACGCCTGTAATCCTAGCACTTGGGAGGCTGAGGCAGGAGGATCGTTGAGAATTCGAGACCAGCCTGGGCTATAAAGTGAGCTCGTACATCCATTTTTGAAGATAGTTTGGCAATTTCTTATAAAGCTAAGCATGGTCTTAGCAGCAGTTCTGTTCCTAAGTATTTACTCAAATGAGCCAAATACTTGTCCATATAACATAGGCATGCTACCAGTTATAGCAGTTTTTCCATAATTGGCAAGAACTGGTAGCAACTAAGATACCTTTCATTAGTGAAAGAACAAATCATGGTGTGTTGGTACATGGTAGTATTATTCCAAGACAAAAGAAATAAAAGAAATAAAGCCACAAAAAGATGTGGAAGAACCCTAAACACGTACTGCTAATGAAAGAAGCCAGTTTGAAAGGGCTATATACTATATGGTTCTAGCATTTTGGAAAAGACATAACTACAGAAATTAGAAAAAAATCAGTGCTTTTCAAGGGTTTGGATGGAGAGAGAATGAAATGAGTAAAGGACAGGGGCTTCAGAGGATGGTGAAGCCATTCCCTGTGGAACTGGCATAGCAGATGTACACCTTTGTCAAAATCCATAGGACTGTGGATCCATGAAGAGTGAACCTTAAATTATGGGGTATAGTTAAAAATTATCTATCAACATGTGTGCACTAATTGCAAGAAATACACCTCACTCATGCAAGATGTTAATAGTAGGCAAGACCAGGGAAAGGGTAATACAGACTTCAATGCGCTATCTGCTCAATTACTCTATAACTCTAAAATTGCCCTAATACAAGCAATTCATTATTGTTTTCTAAAAACCACAAATACAAAAAAAAAAAAAAAGGGCCAGGTGTGGTGGCGCACACTTGTAATCCCAGCACTCAGGAGGATGAGTCAGGAGGATCCCTGCAAGTTCAAAACCAGCCTGGGTTACAAAGTGAGCTCAAGGCCAGCCTGAACTGCATAGGAAGACCCTGTCTCAAAAAGACCAAAATAAATAGATAATTAAATAATAAAATAAATAAAAACCACAAATATCTTAGGAGACATACACACACCCGAGAATAGTTACTACTGAAACTACAGCCATTTCAAAACACCAGGGGCTGGGGATTTAGCTCAGCGGGACAGCGCCTGCCTGGCAAGCGCAAGGTCATGAGTTTGATCCCTGGTACCAGAAAAAAACCAAAACCAAAACCAAAAAAAAAATCAAAACACCAGCACTGTGGTGCAAACTCACAGCACGCATGCCACAGCAGGCTCTGTGCATCACTGTAAGCGCTACAAGGTTAGAGTAGCACTAGACAGTATGTGGAGAAGCTATCGCGGCACTAGACAGTATGTGGAGAAGCTAAAACCCTCGTGTGTTAATGTCGAGAATGGAAAATGGTACAAATACTTTAGAAAATTTTTAAACTTTCCTAAAATGTTGAATCTAGATGAACCATACAATAGCAATTCTATTCCTGGGAGTAAAACCAAGACAGATGAACATACCCACACAAAGACTTGCACACAGTCATAACAGCTTTACTTAGAATAGCCAAAACCTGGAGATGGGATGGTAAATAGGCAAACAAAGTGTGGCACGCGGGCAACAGAATATTACTCAGCCATGAAAAGGAATGAGTCACACAGATCCTTTCTACAACCTGCATGAATCTCACAAACATTATAACAGTGGAACAAGCCAGACAGATAAGATGACATAAGGTATTATTCCACTGATTTTAAATTCAAAGAAAAGAAACATCCTAGAACCAGGAAGCAGATTAGTGGTTGCCTACAGCTGGAAGGAGGACAGGTAAAGGTGAGGACTGACTGTAAATGGGCACAGGAGGTTTATAGCGGGACAGAAAGTTCTACACCTGGACTGCAGTGGTGGTTGCACAGTTCGTTAATTCTATTGAAGTCATTGGATTGTTTTATGAAATATAAATATATCTCAGTGATGCTATTGAGAAATGTCTGAAGAATTTCTTGGTAGAAAGAGAATAGAACCATCCCATGGTGTCCAAATCGAACAAAATTCTAGGGAGCTAAACTTTTAGTCAACACAAAGAAGCATATACCCTGATAATCCGAGTTCTTCAACAGGAACATCACGAACAGAGATACCCCGCTCTGGGAGATTGCTGGTCAACCTAAGAAACTTTCTGACCTTCTACTTTGTCAATAGAACCTGGCTTGTCCAATGTGACTAGCTGGAGATTCTTCTTTGCAGATGAACGCATTCTAGTGGATAAACCTACCTCTTAGAAGAAGCGGTCCTAGAGCAAAATAACTTCCTGCCACGACATGACATATTCCTCTTAGAGTGAAGAGATGTTAGAATTAGTCAGGGTTTTTAAATACAACATTTTAAGCATACTGTTTAAAGAAAAACTAAATTGTATAGGTATTCTTTGAATAACAAACAAAGCGATTGTCACTATGGATTTATTTACATAGATGCCTTTTGTCCCCAGGGAAACTTTGAAGCTCAAAATACTTTCCTAGGAGCCACTAGGCATATAAAAGTTTAAGATGTGGCCTCTGCCCTCAAGCTGCTGGAAAGACCATCTTTGGGGACATAGGTGGACATATCTGAAGCAATGAGCAGGTATCAGACACTGATAAAAAGATGCAAATTGTAAGGTTTAGATGAAATTAAATTCTGTAGCTGTTAAATCACAGATGTCATTAAGAACTCACTACTAGGATTAAAACATGACAAAACTATGCAGCTGACAGAACTGTGCACACCCAAAACAGTGATTTCAAACCAGAAGAGAAGTAGTCCTGGAAGGCTTCTGACACCAACATGCTGCTGGATAATATTCACTGAGCACTTTCATGGGGACAAGAGAAATCAGTGCTTAGGAAGAACTCATTTAAAATGAGACTCCCAAAGATCATTCGGGGATGTGCAAATTCCACAGTGGATTCTTTCCTGAATTTCACTCATCTCTAGTGTCTATATGTGAGATATGAAAGTGAAAGTTTTGATAGATAAATGCAAGTTAAGTATACTATCATGATAGCACTGCAATTGGTTTTTTTTTCCTTGAAATTTTTCCATCTGTGATCTTTGCCTTCTGTTATTTTGAGAGTTTCCTGAATGGCAAAATCATAAAATTCTAGGTTATTTCAATAGCATATGAAAAAGACTCAAGTTAAGGAATTTTAATAGGCACTGTTGGCAAGATTAAATCCCTTTAACGTATGCACTGGTGGGACCAACAAATGATCTACCATAAATATTTTCTCATTTGCAGCTGACTCTAATAATCAAAAGTGGAATTGGAATTGCTTTTCCTCGACGTCTGAGTCAGCTGACCCTGTCTCTCTGTCTCTGTCTCTCTCTTCACTGAGTTGTTCGGTCTCTCCCCTTTCCTTCACTCTTTAATGAATTTGATTTCATCAGGTCTGAAGCCATGGTAGACAGATGGTGTCCAGGAGATAACGTGTTCCCATATAAAGTCACCTGGCTCTCAGAGTGTATGCTGAAGCTTTGCTCCTTTAACTCCGTGATCACGTGAGGAATGAGTTACCTACAGCTCATCCACCTCAACCTTCGTTGTCCCCAACTTGAAAAGAAAAGAAATGCAAAAGAAATTTGGTGTTTAAATCTGTAGACAATTTTGGGGGGCTCGAGAGTTTTTTAGGTAGAAACTCTTAGAAATGGGATGAAAATAGCTCAAGTAAAACACTTCTCTTAGCGATTTCCCATGAAAATTGATAAAAATTCATTTTCCATTGCCTTGTTCGTTCAACTTCTAATTAGCATGCACTGTCTGACCTCGTTATTCCCCACACCTAAACTTCTCTTCTTATCAAACAAATCAACTTGTGATTCCCTTCGCATAACAGCACTTCCTGGAATGCCCTGAGGTACTTAAAGAACTGAAGTTAGTCACTGTCAGTAGGTTTTAATTTTCTTTATAACTGTAGAGCAAATATGCTGTTGTAGCATACTTTAAGTCCTGTATTTTCCCTGATTACCTTCTGAAAGTTGTTCCCTTTTAAAATTTTCTTAACATAGTTTTCAGAGCACGAAATAAATTCCTATAGAATACTGTCTTGCCTTCACTTTTTACACTACTGTATCTGTTCAAAAGTGATTCACGTTCTTCAAGTTACTTCTAAACTGAATTTGTAACAAAGTCAAGCGTTTCTTCCAGAAGGAACCGTCCCTCTCAGAATGTGTATATTAGGCTTGCGGATGTAGCTCAGTGATAGAGCGTTTGCCTACCATACGTGAGGTCCTGGAATAGATCTCCAGCACCGGAGAAAAAAGCAAGAAAAGAAAGAAAAATAAATGAGAATGCCAGAACACAAATGCTGGTCACATGCCATGTGTGCAGTGCTTACCTGGGCCACTGAGCGTCAGCTCAGATGATGTATTATCAGGCTGATACATCTATATCTATATCTACATATATGAAATATAATATATAACTACAATATATATTTCAATATATAATTCACACAGAGAAATGATACAACAAACTTAGTGAATTACACTAATATTCTGGGATTAAAATCACCCCAGAAATGAAGGGTATCTTTTTTTTTCTTTATGTTTCAGGAAGTCAGCCAATTAACTGCCCAGATTTCAAGAGTCTCTATAATAGAATCAGGCCTTTGACTTGTACTTACTTAGAATCAGAGGGAAAATATAGCATCTTTACTTTACTGATAGTCAATAGTTGCTATTTTCCCTCCAGGTGAGGAGGAAACAGCTAAAGGTGGAATGCAATTCCTAACTTGTTTATTCAGCCCTCTTAGACTATATCAGCCTTCAGGTGGGCCTTCACTCCTGCTCACTGCCTCTTAAGCGAGCACCTGGAGGATGGAGAGTGTGGTGCCACATACATCCTGGTGAGCCGGAGGGGAAGGGGTGCCTTGGGCATATACCCCCCAGTACTTCTGGGTCTCTGGGACAGTGTCCTTTGTCTACCTGGCTGCTGGGTATCCTGCCACACATAGTGCTGGAGCCGTCTTGTGGCTTGGCCAACGTTCTCTAGGATAGTCTTGAGTTTTGTGGCTTCCTCCCAGCCCCGGAGCTTCTGTGGGTGCTCCGTGGTCCCATCAGGCTAGATGATTGCTTTGTACCTCAGTATCCAAGGTTTCTCACCTGTCCAGAGTGAGCCCTGCAGGAAACCCATTCCAGAAAGACAGGGGATTCTCGCCTCCCTCCTCCTCCTGGTAATTTTCTCTTAAAGGCAGACAAGTGAATGTAGACATTCAAATTCAAGACAGTGCGCTGTTACAAATGTTGACAGCCTTGCTGTAAATTCCTACATGTGTGTGTCAGAATTGGGATACTGTCTGGATGCTTCCTTTTGCTTCTCTTCTACAATAAATCCCAATCATCCCCGAGACAGATGGTTCCCTTGGGGGTAAATGGCATATAGTTGAAAAGACAAAAGGGAAAAGCACGTAAATAACTTTCAGAATATTACTTCCATTGCATTTCCAAGTCAGTATTTCTCAGACCATAGGTTTGGATCTACTAGGTGTTGTTAAATACAGTTAGACATTCGTGATCAACATTTTATAAATAAAATGGATAGACTATATAGAACAGAAAACATGAGAGTGCATCACACACTAAAAAGCGAATACTCTGTGAAAGTATTATTTCGTGTTTTGGGAAGAGTTGCACTGGACTGCTAAATGGAAAAGGCAAGAACAAATTCAGAAAGCACAGTCATGCAGCTGCTTTACAGTATCTTCCTTTCCCCTATTCGTGCATCACCTCACACCAACTCTCCTTCCAAAACATCAATGACCTCACGTCACTCTCAGTCAAATAAAATGATGGCTTCCCGTTTCTTAAAAAATATCAAAATTCTTCTGGCTCTTGGTGTTCTAGGCACCCCAGCCGCCACTCTTCTTGATCAGTTTCTAGTATTTGCTGTTCAGTGGCACCCTCCGCCAAAAAATATAAGGCGAGAACAACAGAAAACGCACATGACAGTAGACTGACAAAATAGAACCCCGCTGGCTTGTAGCTGGCAAAGACTCCATTATAGGACACTTCAAGAAATTCCACTTTTATCACTTTTTCTTAACTCACAAGAAGCCAATGACATCATCCAACCAGCCTTAGGAGACAAGGTAAGAAACAGAAATGAATTATTCATAAGTAGTATTTTATTCTTTTATATGTGAAAAGTTATCAAATGTGCTTGGGAATTTTTATAAATTCTTTATTTAGTCACATAGTATATATTGAGCCTCATAGCTGTTTGTAATCTTTCTATTCAATATCAGAGAAGAAAATACCTCACTTCAAAGGACACAAGAGACAGACCATAACTTGTCTCGTTTCAGTCAAAGTATAAATGACTAGGGCAAAATTAGTGAAGTTCTACATATCAGAAATCAAACAGATACTTTCTAAAAGGTAGACAAAGTGGACAATTTTACAATATATTGTTTAATAAAGAAGGCTGACTAAAAATAAGGAAATGACAAAGCATCTTACTCAGAATGCTCAGGTCGGTTTAGAATCTCTACCATAGCACATTCCTGTCCTGTTATCTAAAAGTGGCGATTTTATCAGACAACTAAAAAAGTGAACACCTCTTGCCTAGGACACACATATTCCAGTCCCTTCTTAACATGTGTGCTAGCACACCCCAAAGCACCTTAGCAACAGCGTAATCCAAAGCAAATATCAGACTGCAAAATCATCGTTCACATGGCTTTAGAAGACACTGCCCACCCGATGGTGACCAATCTTGTACTTCCACAAAAAATGAGACAGGGATGTTTAAGGCTGGCCTCTGACAGCAGATTCACCATACAGGACCAAGCCTCACATCCTCCTAGGGCAGCCCATGTGAGACTTCCACAGAGCACTTAAAAGAAGCCAACTAAATGCATCATGAGCAAGATACAGGAAAATTTCAATTAAACAAAGTGCTTCATAAATAGGTTGTCCTTCGATGTCCAAGACTACAGGAGCGAATAAATTATGGTACATCCAATGAAATACACAAGAGTCATTAAAAATCATGTTCTAGAATGTAATTAACATTGGAAATGCTACCATATAAAATCTTATTATATGAAAAACTGGTCATAAAAATAGAATCAATTTTCAGTTTGTTTTTTTTAAAAACACATACACAGACTGGAAAAAGACTTCAAAAGCCTAACAAAGATTACTTTGCAGGATGGATTTTTTATTTTTCTCCTCCTCTGAATTTTGTAAACTTTGCACAATAAGCATTCCTTTAATGTAAGAAAATATAATGATAGAAAATTAATTAACCTGTCTAATTCTATTTTCTAATGAACTAAAAAGTAAGCAAGATGATTTTGATTGGTGAAAGTGTCTTAGATCATATCAGCCTTCAGATCAACACAAATCCAGTGATCTGACTGTATTTAGTGAGATAACCCAAGTAGTCAATCTAGCAAAACACCTTTTCAGTATGTTTAAGCTGTTTTTTTAAATTCATATACATTTAAGACAAAGGAGCACAATTATAGCTTTTCTTCTCACTTAAGCATCTCATAAGGCTTACAACTGATGAAATCATCCCGCACAAAGGGATCATGGTTTAGGGTAGGATTTAGTGACTCAATTCTTAGTTTACATTTCTTATTTGCACAGCATTTGCTTCAAAATGTAAGTGCCACACAAATTTCAAAAAGCTTAGCACTTTCTTCTTTTACTGAATAAGTAAATGGTTTCTCTTTTCAAACCTTTTGGGTATATCAGTTCTACTGATCTTCTCTTTGTGTTTTTATTAGTTCTGTCCTTTCTGTTTGTTTCTCCTTTTCTAAGGTGGCTATAAAATTTATTTTTATTTTTATTGTGTGTATATGTAAATGTGCACATATGCATATGCACATATATTTTTTTCCTCTGAGAATTACTTTATGCATATCCCGGAGGTTCTAATATATTGTGTTCATAGGTTACCATTTTCTGTGTATCCCACCATTGTACTTTACATTTCTTCCTGGATCTGATTGTTCTTTAATAGAGAAGTTATTTACTTATACCAGGAGATACAATATATTTACATGTTTCAGTCTTAATTGTACTGTTAAATATTCCCAGTGCTGACATCCAGCCCTTTTGCTAGTGTCACCCAAGTCACATTTTGGCTGACAAATTTGTTAGCAGTTTCCTCTAGAAGGGCGTATGGCAGTGCCACGCCAAGCTTTGTTAGTAGAGAAATACAATTTTGATTTTTTAAAAGCACGGGATTCTGGGGGGTGCATTTGGATTTAACATTGCATGTAATATTATTCTTGATTACTGAGCTTCTGGCATTGTCTTAAATTTTGCAACCAAGACACCTAACATTGCTCTGATTACTGTATGTTCAATATTTGCATTTTAGAGTGGATGGCTCATTCTTTTTCCTTCAGGAAACTTCTAGGTGTTACAGCACCTTCTGGTAAAAGATGATATGGAGAAGTCTAATCCAGGATTTTTCATATAACTGACATTTACACACACACACACACACACACACACGTACACACCAGTGATTCTTCGTCCTTACAATCTAATGACACTGGTCTGATCTGTTTTGGCACTGACCATGCTAGGTCAGTTCTCCCTGGAACACAATATGACTTTTCAGTGTACAAATCTAAGGGTTTTTTCCCTTTGAATTATACTTTGAAATATGTGCTCCGTATCATTAGTTTGAATTATTTCTCTGAGTGTTCTACTTAAGCAACTGCTGGACCTCCTGTGCATATCTTTGGTGTCTATCATTTCTCTCTTATTCATTTTAATTTACTTCTCTTTCACAGTGGCCCATTTTCTTACTTTATGTCTGCATTCCCTGTAGTGTTTTCCATGTTATTACCACTTGCAATTTGGTCTTAATGTTTATATTGATTGATTTTTCCCCTCAGCTTCTTTCCTGGGTTCTCCTAGCTTGGGTCTCTTCTACTACTGCCTGTCCACCTCTTCCCTCAAACGCTACCTTTCGACTTGGTGGTTCCGCTTGATCCCTTGGGTTGCTTTTAACGTTTATGCAAACTTGTTCCTGCACACTCTTCGCTGACTCCCCAACATTTTCCCGGTGAACACTCCTCGTCTTCTCATACACTGCGCTGCCCCTGTCTGTTTTTTCTCATAGCTTCTCCTGCAGACATTGTTCTATTTCCTTTATCTTTACTCATGATTGTAGGAGTTGCTTTGTATATTTGTGGTGGTGGTTGTGGTGTTTGTAGTACTGGAGACTGAACTCAGGGCCTTCACCATGAGCTGCATTGCCAGTCAGTTTTTTATTTTTTATTTTTTATTTTGAAACAGAGTCTTCCTAAGTCACTAAATTTCCCAGGCTGGGTTTGAACTTGCCATCTCCTACCTCACACTCCCAAAATGCTGAGACTGTAGATATACACCACGCCCCCCTCCCAAATAAGCTGCTTTTAGTGAACCAGCTCTCTGTACCTGCTTCCCATGGCAGGGAGTAGCAACCAGATCCAGAGCATGGAAAAGCCCTGCTCCCAGAGAAGACTGAAATATACCTTTTTATCTGATGGAGAAAAAACAAGAAGTATCTGAACTAAAAGCTACTAGGGGCCATTGGCAGCGGGTGAACCTTTTATAAAATAAGGAGACCGTGCAAAACTGAGGTCCTCCCCACAGCCTCCCCCCAGGAAGCTTAGAGGCCTTGACATCCAGGCAGCAGCTCCCAGGCAGAAGACTGGAGAAGTATTCTGCAGGGGTCTCCTCTGCCCAAAAGCAAAGGTACACACGTGCTGTCACCAGGGACTCCTTGCTGAGGCCACAGCCAATCCGTCTCAATGTCATGTAAAATAAAGCACCCGGTCAACAAGCCCACGCGTGTAGTCTGATGTTCAATCACACTTTTATTCCTAGTTTGATCATCTCTGGCTGCCTTCCCATTGAATATAGCTGTGTTTGGTTACAAGGCACTGCACAAATGCACACAGAAATAGGCACCTACCCCTCCCTCTGTAACAAGAGTGTTGGTTTGCACAACCTCTTCCTCCTCACACCTTCAGGCACGGGCGTCACCAGCTGGGTTGCTCTGCCAGGCTCACACACTCCAGAAGAAGCAACTCTACCCGGGACGCTCATGTACCACTCCGACCACACGCTTAGCGCACCCTCGCCCCTGCTGATGAGGGCTCCTTTCCCCTGTCCCATCTGCCTGTGGAGCCTTGAAGGTAGCTCTTCCCCTTCTGCAAAGCCAGCTCTGAGCAGGGAATTTATGTGAACTATGTTGTCCCTTTGTTTGCTGCTGACAAGCGTAAAGAACCACTTTCGCCGCTGCTAATAATGGTTAATTTATCACAGGCAGCCAAGGCTGACCTCCGGGCGTCCCCGCCCCTCCATCACCTTCACACCTGCTCAAGCTAATTGTTCGAGCCAAGTGTAAATGAAAATCAACCGTGCTAATAATGAACGGGGCCCATTACTCGCAACAGCACACCGCTGTACAAAGGTTTATCAAGAAACATTAAAACCAGTCCTCTGGTCACAGTTCCCTGTTTTACGAATGAAGGAAAGTGTGTAAGCGAGGGGAGGCCGGCCCGTGAAAGCCAGCACCGGGACCGGAGGCAGAAGATGGCCTTTAACTTCCCAAACTCGGCAACAGCCCTTCCTCTGTTCTCCAAACCTCACTCATAGAACAAAAGAAAGGGGCTTAAGTCATTTCTCCCAATGTTGCTGTCATCTGTTTATCTAAGCAAATGAGATCATTACGGGATATGAGACCTTAATTAATATGCTAATCTCATTCCTCGACCAAAACCATTTTTTAAGGCAGCCATCTTCGGGGCTCCTCCGTTCCCTGGCGTCACCCTAGAACTGCTCTGCCACCCCTGCCTGGAGAGAGAGGGCCCACTAACGAACGACTGACAGGAAACGCGCAGATCCCCTGATAGAGACAACTCAGGCCCTCCAAGAGGCAGCAACGGGATGATCCGGAAGGAACCATAGTTTGAAAATCGAGCTCTGAGAGAGTTGAAGAAACCTCTTCCTGGCACCGAATTGACAGTTAAATATACTGGAGAAAATGCTTTTTAAAGTTTCTTCCATGTTATATTTCTTCACTTTTAACATATTTATACACAGTCAGGATCCCCATTTCGAGCCATAAATAGGAAGTATCCATCCTCCAGCAAATTCAGTTCGAGGGGGAAATGTCACCACCCCCAGATAACTGAGCACACACTTCACACAGATTTCCACGGAGTGCCCACTGGACTTACAAACATGTTCAGACCTTCAAGTCAGCAGTGTGAAATTAGTTTGTACCAAACATCAAGTCATTCTGTGTCAGATTTGAACCAGTCACTAGAGAATACAAGTAACTATTACAATTTAAGTAGCAGGACTGATTAACTCATGATCATCATTTCTTGCCTAACTTCTCTGAAGACTACTCTTAAGCTTGCTGAAGATCCCACTCCTTTGCATTAGCAAGACTTTTCATCATCTGCCTTACCCTGGGAACCTTGTCTGTGCAGGTTTTGTGGCATAGTGCGTTATGCAGAGGTATGCTAATCAGTGACTTCTCTAGTATCTGCTTAATAGCCTCGGATTTTGAGAGCCCTGCTGCAAATTTACACTATGTAGCAGCTGCAGGGAATGTGGGAAAGTCCAGGCAGGTGAGCATAAAACCAGTATCACCTAGTTTCCAAGGAATAACCTATAAACTGATGAAGGGAGTGTTGAAGGGAGGGAGGGAGACAGAGGGAGCAGGGGAGACGAGTGCATCAGAACAGAAAGGAACAGAATAAGAGAAGGTGGAGGTAAGCTCCGTGGTCATGTAATTCAAAAAATAATGGGTTAAATTACATTTAGTATGAGTCCTTTTGTTCACTGCAGGACTTCCTAGACATTATCAGTCTTCTTTCAACTTATATAAATATATAGAAAGAAACCTCATTTCAAGGAACAGCTGTCCATGCCATGAATAACCAAAGCATTCCATAGAACAGGCTTGGAAACATGACTTTAGAAGTTCCTATCCAAGTAAAGAATGAATATGCTGCTGCAGGAGGAAAAATAATAAATTCACTTACTTATACATCTGTGGTAAAGGATAAAAACTTTGGTGCCTTCACTTATACGAAAGCAGTAAATGATTTTGGAGTGATCAGGGATTTTGTATTAGTGAAGCTACTTTTCTTTTTTTTTTTTTGGTTTTTCTCCGGTACTGGGAACCGAACTCACGACCTTGCGCTTGCCAGGCAGGCGCTTTTGCCGCTGAGCTAAATCCCCAGCCCCTAAGCTACTTTTCAATAAGCCCACCTAATAACACATCTCAGACACTTACAACATTTATTTTGCGGCTCAGCTGGCCGCGATGGCTTGGCTTCAGCAGGTGATCAAATCAGGTGAGTCCCACTCATTTCTCATGGAGGGATTCGGGCTAAACAAGCACGGGGTGCCTCCGTGTACTTTTCTCCTGGTGCAGGCTCAGAGCTGGAAATCGCTAGCATGGATTTGCCGCCCTGGTGAGCCTCAGCTTGCAACTGGTACCCTATTACGTTACCACTTTGCCATTAACCAAAGCAAGTCGCATGGCCAACCCCCACACCAGCAGGCCAGGAAGAATATCCCACTCACAGAGAAGGCATGGAGGGAGAGGGGAAAGTGGGCAAATAGTATCTGTCACACCGACCACAAATTCAAGATTTAGCCACTTGTGGTAACTCAGTCATAGCTCTATTTCCTTAAAACACGTAAGTCCTGGTTCATAATTTAAATACACACATGCTGAGACTTGAACCCAAGAATATAGACTCCCATTTTTTTGTTTCTTTTTCCTGCTTTGGACAAGTCAGTATTCGATACTCTATGTGCTAATCTAGGGGAGTTAGAGGACCAGGCCATCTTCCTGGATGGATAACCTGGACATCAACACTGCAATCAACATTTTTTGTAAGAACAGTGACCAGTGTATACATTTTCTATGGAAAGTACCACAAACTTGGCAGCATAAAACAACACGTAGTGATTACCTCACATTTCTGTGGAGGAAGAGGGCAGGAAGTGCAGTTTTACTGAGTCCCTTGCAAGGCCATGGTCAACATCCGCCAGGCCTGGCTTTTCGTGTGATAGCTCTGCTAGGAAAGGATGCCTTCAGGCTCCTTAGGTTTGCTGAAAGATTTCACGCTCCTGAAGGCATAGATATCATGGAATCTTGCTTCTTCAAACCCAACAAGGAGGGGAGACTCTAGCAACTCTGTTAGCAAGATGGAGTCATACATCATGAAATATAATCATAGAACTAAGAGCTCACCATCTACTGCCTGGAAATGATCACAGGCTCTTCCCACACACAAGACACCAAGAGGCAGAGATTACCACAGCCACCCTAAGGCCCGTGTGTCAGGCTAGAAGCCTAAGCATCTATTATTTATGTCCTACTTCATTCCAACTTTTCCCACCTTTTCCTAGTGGAGGGCCACTCTCAGCTCATGTCCTAGAACTGCATTCACACAAGATGGTCATGCTCACTGGTTAGTTCTGTATCATACTCTATGTTGAGATCTTTTCTGGGACGGACACTTCTTCAGCCAGTTGGCCAATGCTGTTCAGCTACTGGATGAATCCTGGATGTTGCTAACCACCAGAACAGCCAAGAAATCATTCCAGTTAGAAAAGGCCCTGAGTACCAATTATTGGGCCGTCATGATTTATGTCTGAGCCTGACGTGACCAACATAAGTCAGCGTGGTTATGCATGGAAACAAACCATCCGCTGACAAGAACAGCCACTTACAGCTCGTGCTGTGTCTGCTCTGAGCCAAAGCAGTCAGTCAACTCCGAGGGATAACATCCGTCAAGGAAATGAGTTGGCAGCCTAAATATGTAACAACGGAATGACGGCCGGAAGTCTCCCTTTCCAATCGCTCACACAAACATGGTCCCAGAAAGACAACTGAAATTTTGAGTCGTTTTTCTTTTCCTAAAAATTATCCCAACATGCTTGTTGAAAACCTGTTGTATTCTAGGAATAGGGATGAATGACTGAGATAGGGTTAGGAGTGAGAATTACCCTTTAAACCTTCCTCTCCACAGTCGATAAGCAAGCTGAGCAATTTCCTCGGAGGTCACCAGCCATCAATAGCCAGGATCTTTCCCACTGCTCGTATTTCGACCCGAAGATCTGGCCAAGATTTGCTTTTGCTATAGGAAAATTGAATGCCTATACAATTATTCCAATAAGTCATTGGAATGGGCTTACTGCTGTCTGCAGGATTTATAGAAAAAGCTATGTGATAAAATCATATTTACTGTGGTATCCATTATAACATCTGAGATTAAGAAAACTTTGTGTTCTACAAACAGCTGAAAGCCAAAGATCGCCTAAAACAAATGCAGGCAGGTTCAACACAAATGCTCAAACTGACACATAAACAGGGCATGCCTGGACAACAAGGTCTTCCCTTTCCCTGTACTATTTCTGGAGGTAACTTTATACATTCCCATGGCTTTTTTATATCAGAGCTTTAAATAGCAAATAGATGACAAACTTACTTTAATAATCATTTATCATAAGCTTGGTATTGGGGCGAAAACAAACTCTTGACAAATACCAAGGACTCCTTTATTCTTAGCTCCCCTTTATTGTCAAGGACTCCTTTATTCTAATGCAGTGGCTCCTGAAAAACTTTCCTTTTCAAAGATTCTTTTTCAACCACAATCAACAATCTATAACCAACTTTGTACTCTCTTTAGAAAACAGGACCTTTTCAGCTTTGGAGTTTTAAAGATAAAACGTGTAGCTGGATACCTACAGGCCAAAGACTTAACTTTTTTTCAGTTGTTGGTTATTAACCACAGTAATAATACTCTGTCACAAAATGGGCAGTCAATACTTATTAAATTATTATTAATTTTAGAAATTCAGAGTTGAAATGAATTTTAGAACACAGCTGGTTGTGTCCCTATCCAAAAACTGATTCTCCTTAGCAATATCTGTTGTAAGCGTCTACTCAACTTGGCTTTAAAAGCCTCAGTGACAGAGAGCTCACTGCCTCACAGGAGGGTTCATTTTATCTTCTCATGTCCCCTTAGAAATGTCTTCCTTATTCTACTCAGTTTTTCCCTGTATTTTTAATCCACCATCCTAGTTGTATCCTTTGGTGTCTAAAGAGAGAAATCTAGCTCCTTCATAAAGCAATCTTCCAAATATCCCAAATCCCTTACCATACCCTGAATACTCTCCCCCTAGGGTGTCCAGTTCCTTGAATCCTTCCTTACAACGTAACTTTGGTTCTGTTATTTCCTATATGATAATTTCACATCCATGGATCTCAGCCAAGATCTTGGAACTATTAACCTTGCACTCAACAGCAAAGAAAACATAGCAACAGCACCTAGGGTTGAGGAAACATTATTTTCTACATTATTTTACACCACAACTTGCAAGAAAATGAAAGGCTCCACGGTGAGCAGTTCCCTCTGGATATGATCGACTGAAAGATACGTGGGGATTAAAGACTGAGAACCGCTGCTCTAATTATGCCCGTTTTCCTACATCCTCTGAAAAGTGTGGCAGCCAGAACTGAATGAAAAAGACAAGAAGTGCATGAGGCTGCTGCACTGCAATGCCAGGGCACTGCAGCCTCATTCACTAGATCAAAACTTCCTGCTTTTCCTACTGCTATCTGCCCTTCGGGGTCCAGCAGAACCCCACCTCATCTACAAAACCCTCCAAATGGCACAACTACTTGTTTAGTTCCCAAAGTGCTTTGCCCACAGGCCTGTGCTGGACTCAGAGCATTGAACTTCCGGCCACGTGCCTTTGGGCCCCCTCCTTATGTTCCCTGACACCAACTTCCTATGGTGTAAACAGAAGTACGTCAACCTTTCTGGAAAGCTTGGGATTTCCGGAACACTAGTTAGTAATGTAATTACTTTTTCCTACTTTGCTCTAAACTGTGCTCAGAATATTGGATTGCTAATCTCCAAATCCGGACACACCCAGAATTATGGGGCTGGAAGAGAAGACAGTTATCTAAGAAGCTAAAATTAATAAAAGGCAGTGCACATGTATTGCGTTGGTCCTCTGTGGAAATCATCCCAGAATGTTACCCACTGCGGTGGGTTAACTAACGGTCAACTTGTAACCCCCAGCTGAACTGAGTCAGTGCGGTGCTGGGTGCGGAAGGCCCACCTGAGGACTGTTGCCAACAGCATAAAAGGAGACTTGGAGGGGAAGATGTTGTGCTGTTGGTTTTCCTGGAGAAGCTTGTCACGCTGGCTTTCCTGGTATGAGCTCGGCTGTCCTCATCATCAGAAGAACTCGGGACCTCGCTGTTGCTGAGGATGACTGTGGTCCTTACTTTGAGTGTTGCTTCCTGGCTCCAGTGTAGACCCCTCAGCCTGCTGCACAGATCCTTCATCCCACGGGCACAGACTTTCTAGCTTCCATCACTGACCTTTAGGCCTTCCCAGTGCAGATCCTTGCTACAGACTTGCACGGGACCTTGTCATGGGCTCTAGGCCTCCAGCTGGACTTGTCATTGTCATGGGCTCTAGGTCTTCAGCTGGACTCATGCAGGCCACTGGCATGGGATCCAGACCCTCAGCTGGATTTTTTGGGTCTCTGGTGTGTGGAAAGATTTCCTGCACTCATGCATTTGACTCATTGGGTGAATATTATGAAATAATCCTGTAAATTATATGTCCTGTATGAAATCCCTTCCCTTGTAAATCCTTACTACAGCATCCACAGAAGTGACTTGCAAAGCTAAGGTGCACTCCAAAAAGCATTCTCTGCAATGTACCAATCCCAACCAGAACTACTGTCAGATGGCCTATAAAGTAATCAAACACTTTGTTGAAGAAATGGAAGGATAAAGTTTGTGGTGATCTGCACAAGCGTACAGAAAGGAGAGTTTACAGCAGTGAGGGCAAACCTTTTAGAGACCGAGTGCCCAAACTGCAACTCAAAACCCATTTATTTATCCCAAAGTGCAGTTAAACCTCAATATCCAATGCTCGCTGCTGGGACAACTTGGCTGGGTGCCAACAGAGGGCCCTGTGTCCCCACGATGGCACACATGCCATAGGCTTGCCACCACTGGTTTACGGTAGAATGACTGTGGGTGAGACTTACTCTACATCTCGTAATCAGTGATCCAGCACAGATGGGCACTGGAGAAGAGCTGTTCATCAACTTATCCCTCAAGAACACTCATGGTGGGGACCCCTGCAGGAACCTCCCAGCTTGGGGTGTACAGGCCACCTCCAGAGTGTACAGACTCAAAGGAGGCTGCCTGGTGTGCAGAGCTCATGGCAGTCACACTCTGATTGCCAATTAATACATCATCACTCAGCTGGTGATTCAGACTCCGGTGGGATTTGTGCATGTGAATTGATTTCTCAGTCTAATCCCTTCTGGGGAAATGAACTGAGTTCTGCTGTCGAACAGCTGAGTGATAGAAGCTACACTCTGACTATTCTCACCTGGGTTCCTCGAGCAAACACACAACCATGACGGTACTGCCCAAACGCGTAGGGGATGGGGACACTGCAGCCCCTTCTCTCCCATCAGACCTTCCACTGCCAAATTAACCAGCCCCGCTCCCTCCAAGGGAGAAGCTGCTGCTGTGATGGTCAGGTTCAGAGACGTCCGTCGTCCGGCAGGACAGATCAGCTGTCCTTATGGGCCCGGTGGTTACTCTCTTTACTCTCTGCCCTCCCTTTACTTCTTCTGTGGTAGGAACACAGTGGGGACCATAAACCCAATTACTTTCCTTGTTCCTCCTACAAGCTCAGCTGAAGGTACTGATCCCAATGTGCAGTTCGGTGGTAGGATTTGGGATAGAGTAGGACAGTGGTCGTGAACCTGTAACACACACGCTGCAGCAAGCTATGCGTTATCACTGAAAGCCCAAAGGTTCACCATCCCTGGAAAAGCACGTACCATTTGGCCCCAAGCATAAGCCTCAATTCTCCTAGCTCAGTGGTGGCGAACCTTTCAGAGCTTTCAGTGACACAAACAGCCCACAGCAGCATGTGTGCCATAGGTTCGCCACCACTGTCCTACATGCTCAGGATTTCTAAATTATAACTTCGGCCCTGAATTCCCTCCTGAGCTTCAGATCAGTGCCACCCCTCCCAACCCTGGCCACACACCTCCTATATTATATCCTACATAGCTCCACCATAACTTCCTACACACATCTCGATTCAACACACATGCAGCTCAACTCGTAACAGTCCTCCCCTGATCCACTCCTCCTGTCTTCCCAGTGCCCAAATCTGGGGAAACAAAGAGACATTCTTGCAGCAAGTGTAGCAACATGCAGTGTTTAGCCCCAAGTACACACATGCATGTACACATGTACATCAAAGTCTTGGACAGGCTTACTCAAATGTATGTGTAGTATTTTTAACAGGAAGAAATAGCTTTCCCCTTTTTCCTTTACCTAAATGTAGCCTGCACCTCCTTCGTAGTAATTCCCGCCTTCTTACCCCAGCTAGCTCATCCCCTCATAGCCTTTCCTCCAAGAAGTCTCCCCTGAGTTCCTGAGCGCAAGTTCACTGTCTGTTCCCTGTACCTTCAAAGGTTCTTGGTGCAACCCTTCCAATGACAACTTAGTACTATCACCACAACGTAACAAATACTATCAGGATTTGAGCTCTGAGAACTTGGCTGTCATTATCTTTGTAATCCAAGTGCCCCACAGAAAATTAATGCTCAACATTGTCGGTGGAAGGAACGAAGACTAGCTATTGCTAATAAGTATGGGTGAGCTGAGAGTGGATACTTTCAGCTACAGGCCTCAGATTTTAGCCCACTGTAACCCTGACCCATCGTGTGACCCTGGCAAGTCCCCCTGCTCCCTGGGCTTGGGTTTGTATCTTTGAAGGAAATCGTATCACCTTGCTCGTGGGCTGTTGGCACAGCTACATGAGGTGACCGCATACAGCCAGTTTTAAAGGATTGTTTGGTGAATCTGGTGGGGTGGACAGAAGACAGGACAGCTTAATGGGGTGGGGAAACAGGAAATTTGTGACATTTTACTCAAATTCATGTATGTCCTCCATTTGGGAACTAGAAACTATGTCAAAATAACACCACTAATCTGAAGGTCACTGGCTAAGATTATGACCAGAGGTTAGTGGGGTACAGGTGGGGGACCTTCACAGACACGGAACACGGCACTCTTCCACGTGTGCAGTGCAGGCTCCCTTCCGTGGTAACAGTAACACTTGTCTTCCCCTTGAAGAAAAGATTATGATGCTAAAACTAACCCAAATGGGACTAAAACGGTTAAAGTCACAAAGCCGCTCAGCATTCGTTAGCTGCTCAGGTGCAGGCAGCACAGAAGAACTAACACTAACCATGGTTTTTAGCCTTCGGAGCTGGAGAGAGGAACCTGGCTTCCTGCAGACCAAACGTGCTAATAGAAAAGAAACTTTCTGGAAAAAAAAAAAAAAAAAAGCCAGTCAAATCTAAGAGACCTGTCAACACCGGGGTCATCAGCGAAGAGCTAACCGGGAGAGAGCGGAAATCAAAGGCTGCCCCTGCCGGCCCCGCACATCCTGTTCGGTGGGAGCCCATGGTGGTCACAGCTCCTTTAACAATATTTATAATGAAGGAACAACGCTGGAGATGTCAGTCCTGATTATTCATGAAGCTTTCTCCTGCTCAGATCCACCCCGGGGCTAACAGTAAAAGTACCTGATTCCCAATTCTCAAACACAAAAGCATACAGAGCTTGAAAGAGGAGCTGACTAATAAAGTTTGCATATCCCTAAGAAAAAAAGCACACAAGGAAGAAGAAAAGGAATGGCGAGATTAAACAAAAACAGTGAGCTCAGATGGAAAATGATAAAAATTTTAAAAGGCAAGAACTTAAATCTATTTTCATTTTTTTTTCTTTTTTAATGTCCTTGTTCATTTACATTTCAGTGTGAGCCGTCCGGAAGGAACAGCTGTTTCATCTCCCGAATGCAGCGCTGAGACACTCTGAACACTTACTGCGGGGTGAGACGCTGCTCGGCTATGTTGTGCAGAGTGGGCTAACGGCTTTACACCATGAGGTGGCCAGAGGGAGGCTTCATCTCTGCTTCTGTTAGGCCAAGCCTCTGAGACTGCACCTGGACATCTGCACTGGAGTCATAAGCATCCCAGGCCAGCCAGGGCCCATCCCTCCCTGGACTTGGTCCATGACCAACTCAGTCAGTGGAGTCCTCAAATTCCTCACTTGTGCCAGAGGAACAATAACACTGCTTTCTTTCAAGGATTGCTGAGACTTAATTAAATCAGGAGAAGAAAGCCCAGGACCTTGATTATAGTGAGCACCTTCTTTCCCTCAAAGTAAGACCTAGCTGGAAAATAATCAGCCTTGAAAACTAGAGATCAAAAAAAGCCAGCCCTAGTCAGCCTGTCCTCACCTTACCTGCCTTACAGATTTGCCACCAAGCAGAACAGTGATGGCAGGTAGGGCGAGGACGGGCTGACGAGGGCTGGCATTTTTCATCTCTAGTTTTCAAGGCTGACTATTTTCCAGCTAGATCTTATTTTCAGGGAAACACGGTTAAAAAAAAAGTCACCAACTTGCTGTTGTTATCGATCTTGCCATGTTCATCTAGTAGAAATTAAACTGTGTTCATACCAGGCATGGTAGCACACTCCTATAATCCTAGCACTTGGGAGGCTGAGGCAGGAGGATCACTGAGAGCTTGAAGCCAGCCTGGACTACATAGTGAGACTGTTTCAAAAACAAGACCAAAAAAAAAAACAACGAACAAATTAAAAAATTAAGCTGTTTTTGAATTTGTATAGTTCTGACAGAGAAATGATTTCAGGTTACGGAGATGATTAATATTGCTTGCCAAATACCCTGACTCTTCTCTCCTACCTGGCTACAATGATATTCCCTCTCCTCTTACGGTTGTACAGGGCCGTGTGACTGGTTCTGCTGGACAGCTGTGGGAGGGAGCCTTCCGGGCCCAAACATCTGTCAGTACAAAACCCTCTAGGGTTTTCTTCCCACAGCGATGATATAGGCAAACAGAGTCAGCATCCTGACTCTGCACTCCAATAATGAACTCAAGGAACAGGGCAAGAATGAGCCATTGTCATTTTAAGCCACCAAGATATGACATGGGGGTTGTTTGTTCCCGGAGCACAGCCCACCCTGTGCTGACTGAAACACAGCTGTTCTCGTTTTTTGTTGTTTTAGAACTGAACAAATTTGACGGCACCTGAATGAGAAAACTAAGCCCTATGCTACATGTTTTTACGTGCATTATTTTTACAGAGCATTTTAAAGGCCCTGAAGTGAAATAATGCCCATCTTACACATCTGAAGGAAACAAAGATTATTAACGAGCGAGTATTCTTGGGTATCTCCCCTTTTGATCTCTTTTTCTTACTGTTTCGAGTGTTCTAGCTTTGCCGGTTTGTTCTCCAACCTTCTAATTCAGGATCCTGTGTGCGTGTGACACACATACACACATAAATGGTGCTTAAGAATGGATGGGGATGGTTGTACACTGGTATATTTAGTAATGTACTGAATATACAGTCTCACTGACTTGTACCCTTCAAATCGTCAAAGTGGTGAATTTAACATTATATATGTTTTCCCAACTAATAAAAATATAAATAGGCTGATAAACAGATGAAGAAATATATAAGAACATAGAGCAAAATGTTAGTTGTAGAAACTAGGTAGTAGATTTATGAGTGTTCACTGTGTAATTTCCCGTATTTTTTTTAAATATGCATGATAAATTATTAGAAAAAATGGGTGGAGAAGAGCATCACTAGAGAGGTGAATTCAAGGTGGAAGAACACAGGTAGCTATTGAAAATCAGATCAATCAGCATAATGAAATTCATGTAGAAAAGAGGGGGCGCTACCTCCTGGCTGCACAGACAGCTGGGGGCGGGGGGTGAAGGCTGAGGAGTGAGCAGCGGTGGCGAACCTACGGCCTGTGCTCCCCAGCGGGCTGTTAGTACCACTGAGAGTTCTAGAAGGTTCACCATCATGACTCTGGAGCATGTTCTGTGAACCAGGCAAGTGAAGGTTAAAGTCCTTTGAAGTTACTTTTGGCTCCTGCACTGTTCTTTTCTGTAACTCCACGGTAGAGTCAAGAGCACTGGTCTCCTGGGGGTCTCACCAATACAGGGGAGATGCTAGGTGAAGAACTTCCACCAGGAAAGAGCAGACACGCCGTCTCCGGGCGGGCTGTTCTGCAGTCACCTGCATATCCTCCTGCACGTACTCCTCACTCACAACCCCACTGTGGGCAGTGCGTTCCAGAGTACACATCTGGGCAGTGTGTCCAGGCACTTTGACCTTTCTGGATGCACCCCACGTGGCCACTTTTGGCCCAGAAGGTAACACACACGGACTCTAGTCAAGTTTCCAATAGATTCCTTGTTCCCACCTGCAACTTCACGAGCCTGGTCTTTACGATCTACAGTCTGATCGACATTCTGGTCTCTGAGCTCCAATTAGTATCATCCATCAATCTCTCTTTTTACAGCATTCTGGGGCTTCTGTATCCCACATCTCCAAACCTTTCCACATTCATTCCACAAACCAGCTCCAGGGCTTCTAAACTACATGGTCAGGTGAAGTCACAGCAATGACCCTACTTCTCTGTATTTTCTGTATTAGTCAGCTTTCCCATCACTGGGACAAAATACCCAAGACCTGCAACTTAAAAGAGGGGAGGTTTTATTTTGGCTCACAGGATTTATCCATGGTTCACTGGCTCCGAGGCAGAAGTGGCGTGGTACCACTCCTATTCAATGTAGTTGTGGAAATTTTAGCCAGAGCAATTAGACAAGAGAAAGAAATAAAAGAAACAAAGATAGGGAAGGAAGAAGTTAAATTATCATTATTTACAGATGACATGATACTATATATAAAAGACCCCTAAAACCCCACCAAAAGACTCCTAGATTTAATAACCAAATTCAGTATGGCAAGATACAAAGTCAGCACTCAAAAATCAATAGAATTCCTGTACAGAAATAACAAACTCACTGAGAGAGAAACTAGGGAAACAGTATCTTTCACAATAGTATCAAGAAAAATTAAACACTTAGGAATCAATTTGATGAAGGAAGCAAAAGATTGTTACATTAAAAACTATAGTACTCAGAAAAAGGAGATCAAAGAGGCTATCAATATATGGAAAGATATCCTTTGTTCTTAAATAGGCAGGACCAATAGAGTGAAAATGGCCATACTTCCAAAACTATTATACAGATTTAATGCAATACTAATCAAAATACCAATAGCATAACTCACAGAACTAGAGAAAACACTCCTAAACTTAATTTGGAACCAGCAGAGACCTGGAATAGCAAAAACAATCCTGGGCAACAAAGACAAGACAGTGGGTATCACAACCCCCAACTTGAAATTATACCACAAAGCAACCATGATAAAAACAGCATGGTACTGGCACAAAAACAGACCCAAAGATCAATGGAACAGAATAGAAGAAGCAGAAACAATTGCAAACACACTCAGGGACCTTATCTTTGACAAAAGAGCCAAACACTTTCATTGGAAGAAAGGTAGCTCCTTTAGTAAACAGTACCAGAAAAACTGGTTTTCTACACGCTGAAGATTAAAATACACCCATATCTCTCACCAGGCACTAAACTAAAATAAAAATGGATCAAAGATATAATTATTAAAACAAAAACAATCTGCTGGAAGGTAGAATAGGTAAAACCCTTGAAGACCCTGGTGTAGGCAAAGATGTTATGACCAAAACTCTGATCACACAGGAAATATTACAAACAATCAACATGCAGGATTTCATCATGTTAAAAAGCTTTTGCATAGCAAAAGAAACCACCAACAGCATGAAGACAAGCCACACAATAGGAAAAATATTTTGCCAGCTACTCCTCAGACAAAGGACTAATATCTAGAACATACGAAGAACTCAAAAAGATCAGACCATTCCAAATTTAAAGACTCAATCCAAGCTGAGAGTGGTGGCGCATACCTGACTCAAAAAATAACCAAACAAACATAAAGACTTGATCCAAAAATTACTATCTGAGCCAGGTGTGGTGGCACACACCTGTAATCCCAACACACGGGAGCTGAGGCAGGAGGATTGCCGTGAGTTCAAAGCCAGACTGGGCTACATAGTGAGGCCAAGGCCAGCCTGAACTACACAGAAAGATCCTGTCTCAAAAAACAAAAACAAAAATGGTATCTGAAATGAATAGATATGACTCAGATGAAGAAGCACAAGCAACAAAATATATAAAAAAATGTTCAACTTCACTGATCATTTGAGAAATGTGAATTAAAAGAACACTGAGATTCCATCTCACTCTAGAAAGAATGGCTATCATCAAGAAATCAACCCATAACAAATGCTGGTGAGGCTGTGGGGGAAAAGGAACGCTTTCCCCTATTGGTGAGAGTGTAAATTGGTGCAACCAATATGGAAATAAGTATGGATATTCCTCAAAAAACTGAAACTAGAGATTCCATTTGACCCAGCTATTCCTCTTATCCGTATCTTCCCAAAAGAGTTAAAAGCATCGTACCACAGTGATATATGCACACCCGTACTTACAGCAGCACAATTTGTAACAGCTAAATCTTGGAAAGAGCCCAGATGCCCATCATCAGATGAATGGATGAAGGAAATGTGTTGTTTATATACAATGACGTACTACTCTGCCAAAAGAAAGAAAACACTTGAGACATTTTAGGTAAATGGATGCACCCCGAGAAAAAATTTGGACACATATGTAAATATCACATTGTTTCTCTTGCGTAAGGAACTGAAAGTGCAAATATGGACCAAAATCAATGATAAATATTAGGAAGAAAGAAGGAAATGTTCAAATGGGAAGGGGAACAAGGGAGGGAGATGGAAAGGGGAGGAAGGGGAAAAAGAAAATGGAAACAAAGCTTCCATAAATAAGGAGGGGGAAAAGCATTGAAGGGAGAGGAGGAGAATGGAGAAAAAAAAGAAAAATCAAGATGTGTCATGAACAGGTACAAATTCCCTATGATGAATGTGATCAATATGCATATCACAAAAGTACCAATAAAATTAATTTACAAAAAAAGAAGAAATCTTTGGAAGGGCGTGTTGGAAAGGCATGGCAAGAAAGTTGCTCACTTCACAGCAGCCAGGAAGCAGAGAAAGAGAGGAGGCAGATACACCCTTCAAAGTCACGATTCCAATGACGTACCCAACACAACCAAGCCCTCCCTTCTAACGGCACTTTCAGCTACAAACTCTTCAATGGATCAGTGCACTCCTGAGGACAGCGCCCCATGAGCTGATCACCTTCTAAAGCCCCCGCCTCTGAACACATGAGACTTGTGGGGGGCTCATGCTAGACCTAACCATGACAAAGGGCAGGCCTATTTGACTGACAGCAGATTTCTCAGCAGAAAGAACCCCACAGGCCAGAAAGAACCCTACAGGCAATGATGCATTTCAAATCCCGAACAAAAATAACTGCCAACCAAGATCACCATACCCAGAAAGGCTATCCTTTCCAAATGAGGAGAAAAAAGGCTAAGATAAGCAAAAAATAAGAGAATTCATGATCATGGGACCAGCAAAAGATGCTTAAGGGAATTCTATACCCAGAAGATGCCAGATGATAGCTACCATCGTGATAGCATGAGAAAGTATAAATCCCACTAGAAAAACAGAGAAATAGAATAAAATCAGTATTAGTAATATAGTAAGTAAACCATCAAACCAATAAGGTGAAAAAGAGAGGAAGAAATAAAGGATATTCAAGACAAGGAGAAGAAAATCAACAAAATGATAAGCAAAAGTCCATACCTTTCAGTAATAATTTTCAAAGTAAATGGCGTTCATTCTTTACCTAAAAGATACAGACCACCTGGGTGGATTAAAAATGCTGCCTGCAAGAAATCACCTCAAAAGTAAAGACACACAGACTGAAAGTGAAAAACTGGAAGATGATATTCCAAACAGGACTCCTGTCCTAAAATGAACAGGAGTAACTATAGTCATATCTGACAAAATAGACTTTAAAACAAAACCGGCAAGAAGAGAAAAGTTGACTATATAAATGATCAAGAAAATAATTCATCAGAAAGAGACGGTAACTATACATACATATGCATCTAATATCAGAGTGCCCATTTTTACTAAACAAACACTATTCAATCTAACTTTAATTGGACGTATTTTGTTTTGTTCAGTATGTCTCTTAAATTTTTGCTTTATTTCCCATCTTTGTTCTCCATGCTGTGTATTTTTGATAGGCCTGTCTTCAAGTTTACGGCTTGTCACTTCTCCGGGCTAATGTGTTAAGTCTATGTTTTGTGCCCTTATTTCTGGTGATTACGATTTTATTTCTATAGTTCCCATTTAATTAAGTTTGGTAAATGTCACTTTCTGGTAGATTCTTTCATTTCTTTATGCATTTTTAAATCACAGTTATTTCACAAACTTTCAAAGCTTTTAGAAGTGTTAGACTTGCAGAAAAATTTTAAAGATATTACAGAGTCTCCACGTGTCCCTCACTACTACTCACATCTAACACGGCCTTGGGTATAGAAGCATTTTTTATACAAGATCCAACAAACAGAAATCATTAAGGGGAAACTGAATAAGTTTGTACTAAGGTTTTTTCATTTTCATAATAAAAGGCGTTATAAGTTAAGAATGAAAGGTACAGATCAGAAGAAAACACTGTCAAACACGTAACTGACAAGAGATCAATAAATATAATAGTTTGCTTTCCAACTCCGTCCAGTCAGTAAGAAAAAGCAGTTCAGCTCACAGACAAGAGCACAGCACAGTCAAGAAACAAGGGAAACGATGAGTAGCTTCAGTAGGAGTCAAAGTACACATTTTAAAAATTATCAGAGAAAAATCAAGTCTAACAATGTGATGTACCAGAAGTTATGTGGAACAACAGGCATTATGCAATAATGTAATGAGAATGTGAATTATTTTCAGTTAAAAATTTTGGAATACAATTAAAAAATGTCTTAAAAATTAGAGCTGTGTATATTGTAAAATACAGCAATTTCTAAGTATCAGCTCTACAGAAAATCTTGAATTTGACATGTACAAGGGTGTTTTTTTAGCAAATATTCCTAATATTTAAAAATTAAAAATAACCTCAAGATTCATCAATAAGAAGATCACTAATGCTGGACGTGGTGGTGCATGCCTGTAATCTCAGCACTCAGAAGGCTGAGGCAAGAGGATTACCATGAGTTCAAGGCTAGCTTGAATTACATAGCAGGATTCTGCCTCACAAAAAAAAAAAAAAGTCTCTAAAGTATGGCCATTCTGCTGGGCTTGGTGGCACACACTTATAATCCCCAGCACTTGGGAGGCTGAGGCAGGAGGATTGTTGCAAGTTCAAGATCAGCCTGGGCTACAAAGTGAGCTCAAAGCCAGCCTGAACTGTATAGCAAGACCCTGTCTCAAAAAGGCAAAAAAAGAAAAAGTATGGTCATTCTGTGAAATATTACATAGTAGCTAAAATATTGAACCAGCCATTTATAAATCAGCTCCAACAAATGTCCAACACCAAATATCAGTTGGAAAAAAGTATATTTTTCTGTAAATTTTTAGAACACACAAAAAATGTTATGCATGCTTGGAGGCACATAAACATGTGGTTAAAAGTATAAAAATATTCATGAGATTGATAAACACAAAACCGGACAGAGGCGGTTTCTGAGGGAGAAAGAACTGAGGTCAGAGCTGAGCTTGAACTGTAAATGCAGTATCTTATGTAAAAATGCAAACGATAACAGCTATATGTCACAAGAAGACTATTATAATTGTATGTGCCTGAAATTTTTCACAGTTTTTAGAAACGGGATAAAATGAGCCTAGAAATGCACATGCAGAGGTATATTTCTGCCAAATATCAGAGAGAAGCTCACGAGCATAACTTCTTTAAGAAGAGACTTGTTATCCTAGTACAATCTCTCCAGAGACCCAACACTCCTGTGAGCGAGACAAGACAGCAGCTTCCCACAGTCACCTGTGTGAGCCAGTGGTCAAGGGCATGGCAGAACGCTTCTGCTACCCTCAACCCACATCTTGCACCTCCAGGCCCCGAAGGGATGCTCTAGCACCCTCCATCACACCCCCCGGACAGCGATGTGGAGAGGAGCATGTCTAGGAGACTGCTTCATTCTTTTTCAGGGCACAAAGGAAAGAACCACCTACTTCTTCCTTCCACATCCCATTGGCTAGAACGTTGCTGCTTGACCCCGTCTTGTGTTAAAGGAACGTGAGAGATGTCCTCCCTGCTTGGAAAACCGTGTGCCCACCTGGGCTCTGCAACTCAATTATCAAAGGAGGAAGAGGAAAACGGATAGAGCTGGACACCGCCTGCTTCTGCGGTGGGATGGATACCACAGAGCCGTGACAGAGGTACACCAACAGCATTCATACAGGCCGAAGCTGTTCCTCCTTCTGTACCATCTCAGCATCCAGCCCGATAAGGAGTCCCTGTGCATCCTTCCCCCCAAAGCCTGCATAGCTCCAGCCTCTCCCAGCTGCTCTTCATCCCACAAGCGCCTTCCCTGAACTAGACACCCTGAGAGGCACGAGAGTTCAGAGATGGGGCGAAGTGGACACAGCTGGGATATCAGGATCACCACTGAAATGGTGGCATCAGTGGCTTAATGTAAGCTCCAGGGAGGACCTGTGGGCCAGAGAGGGGAGTCCTTCAAGACTTCTTGGTCACATCTCTCCATGCTTCACAGAGAAGTGGCCCTGAACCTGAAGCGAGGGGTGCCACAGGGGGCGGTCAGGGAGAGGAAGACAACTCTGGCCAAAGGGAGCACAATAGAGCAAAGCTTGAGAATAAGAAGCAAGCACGCTCAGGAAAACACAGCTCAGTGCGGGTGTAAATTAACAAGGCGGTGAAGCACAGGTAAAACCGGACAGGGAATGGGGAGTCAGACCACAGAGAATCTTTCACCTGCGGGGAGGAGTTCAGACATTATCCTGCACATATAAAGGGAGCTGCTAACAAATTTTGGACAAATAAGGGGCAAAATTAGATAGGTTAGAAAGATCTCTCTAAAAGCAATATAGAGGATAGACTAGAATAAAAACAAAACTATGGACAGGAGATAAAGACAGAGGAGGTAATTTGGGGGCAGTATGGGGGTGGGGAGGGAGGATGAATTCACTTTGTGATTTGTGGGGTTGAGGTTCCTACAGGACACTCAGTGGAGATGGACAGTAAATACCATGCTGGACACACAGCCTGAAGCTCAGGAAAGAGGCTCTGGCCTCCATGGTAAGCCCCTCCTTCACTTCTTGATAAAATATTTTTAAGCCACAGCGCTCTTCCAGTTCCTCAGTGCATGGTGGCTCCGTGACAGTTGGGAGCCCCAGTGTCCCCAGCCCGTGCTCGATCCTTGCTTAAGCGCCTCCTGATCAATGGCAGCAGAGTGCTGGGGTTGCAAAGGTAGGTGAACGTCTCCTTAACGAGGCAAAGTAGCCTGAAGAGATGGGTGTGGCCCTGTCCTGCCCAGTAGTCCCGTCAGACAAGTGAACACACAAGGTGTCGTTAACCACCTTCCTGGTGACCCGAAGACTAGTTCGGGGAGGTCAGAGGAGACTTCAGAGAGAACCAAATATATTAAAGTTAACAAGATAAAGTATAATGGGGAAGTGTGTAGAAGACATCAAATAATTGTTTTCAAATAATTGAAATACCAAAGTAAACACATAGGGAAATCCAACTAAAGGTATTTGGTACTCACAGCTTAACTCTTAGAGAAGACCCTGAAAAACTTCATCTCAAGCCTGAGGAGTGCCTAGGTCCTAGTGCTCCATCAGCAAAACAAACTGGAACTCGTCCTCCAGAGGGATGGCTAGCACTTTCAATACAGTAAGCAACATTAGCGCATGAGTTATGCTTCTACTCATAGGGACCTCCACCTGCTCTCAGCCTGAATTCTGTGGACTTATGGCTGTATTTCCCTATACAAAGATCTTTCTAAAACTCTTACTTCATAATACGTGTTAATCTATGTAATTTTGTCACTACTATACAAGACCAAACGCAACTTCCAGACAGTAACCCAGGCACCCTTATTCTCTCAGTAGATCTCCCCTGAGGAATGTACACACAGTACAGTGTGCTTCTCCTCAAACTTTCATCACTGTTGAATCAATTATTTCCATGATTTTCAGGGTTTCTAAGCTCCCTGTCTGCCTGGCTTAGCACTGTAGCTCCCATGCCATTGTGGGGACAGAATATTTACAGAAACAGTAAGTAAATGAATGAAAAAGTAACCCATAGACACCCAGAAAGAATAATCGCCTATTTTAGTAACACAGGACAGTGTCAGAGATCTTCCCTCTACAACTGTGACTTGATGAGAAAACAGATTCTCTTAACCACTTCTTCATTAGTCGACAACTAGAGTTACTAGTATTCATCTTGTCCAGTGTTTTGAGTCAAATCACATAGGTATGCCTAGTCACCTGCCACAGCGTAGCAAAGTATAAAATAATGTTGTCACATTTTCTCGGACACTGGACACGTTTCCCTGAAAATAGGCCTACCTGGAAAATAACCAGCCTTAAAAACTAGAGATGGACACTGCCAGCCCCAGTCAGCCCGCCTTGCCTTACTCCACCACCACTGCACTCTGGTTCGCTGGTTGCTCGGTCAGGCAGGTGAGGCAAGGGTGGGCTGACTGGAGCTGACAATTTTGGTCTCTGGTTTTCAAGGCTGATTACTTTCCAGCTAGGTCTTATTTGGGGAGAAAGATGATCTGTTGTGGTTTGGAGCTAAAATGCCCCCTGAAGTGTTCAGAAAGTGAAGGGGCCACGGGGTGTTATACAGTGGATTCATCCACTGAGGAGCTCAGAGCTGACTTGCTGTTAGGAACTGGGGCCTGGTTGGAGGGGGGGCTGGGGTGTGACCTGCAGGTCTACTGTCCTCCCCAGCTTCTCCCTTCTCCGTTTTCTCGCTGCCATTGGTTGAACAGCTCTTCTCCACTCTGCCCGACTGCCCGGCCATTTCTGCCTTGGAGCCAGCTGGGATTACAGACTTGAGCTACCACGCCTGGCTAACAGGAGAAAATTAAACCAGAGCCAAACGAACCTTTCCTCCTGTAAGTTGTGGGTGTCGAGGGTTGTGTCCCGGCAACAGAAAAGGACCAGGACACTGTAAACGCTCCCTGCCTAAAGTAAATGTTTCAGAGGAGAAACACGTGTAGTCCTCTCTCTTTCCTTTTCGCATATCCCTATTCATTTTTTTGCTAAAAACTTGTTTAAATTCCAAGGAAAAGTCATTTGCACAAGGCTATGGACAGGAGGAAGGTGGGCAGAGAGGCCTGGAGAAAATTCAGAGATTGCCCACACAGCACGAGCGAAGTGGAGCCCACTGATCCTCACCAAAGCAGCTCCTGTCCGTTTGTTACAGATCCCACAGGCAGCTAGCAGTCTGGCCCTGCCGTCACACCATACTACAACAAATCAAAATTCTCCTGTTAGCCGGGCATGGTAGCTCAAGTCTGCAATCCCAGCACTCGGGAGGTTGAGGCAGGAGAATCTGGGTAAGTTTGAAGCCAGTCTGGGCTACAGGGTGAGGGCAAGAGAGAGATCCGGTTTCAGGCAAACAAGCCAGAAAAATTTCCTCCAGCTAAACATTTGCTGAGGGTTCCATAGCACCTTAGCATGGGCCATTTCATTTTTGCCCTGGCCCAGTTAAGGTGTCTCAGTTCACATTTGGGCTCTGAACTGTACCCACGAAAGCTGCCATTTAGAGATTTTGTGAGCAATCAGTTCTACTGCTTGTCACAGTGGGAGAAGAATCGTCCTACCGCCAAGGCGGTTAACTCCTGAGCACCCACAGGTTCATGTCCCAGCCAGCCCAACGTGCTGCTCTCACCACCCTGAGGACCTGAGCCAGGGCTGCTTTTCTTCCCCTGCACACTTAAGGTTTTGCCGCTTTACATATCTGGACGTTAGGATCATCTTAACATCTCAGGTTTTTTTTTTAAAAATTCCCCTCACATCTAGAGCATTTCAAAATTATGGGAAAATAAAACTGCTTCAGTATGGATGTGCATATCAACAGCCACTCAACACAGAAAAAGAGTTGGAATGTTTCTCTTCAGAACAGTATCGGGCAGGTATGCAAAGGTAGGAAACTGCAAAGATCCCAGTGACCACTCAGAATTAAGCATCACACACCCTGACGAGAGACTGTTTGTTTTTAAAGAAAACCATTGTGTGACATCTTAAATGCTCCACAAACATTTCTGGTGAGTCTCTGACCTGCTGGATCCAAAGAGAGACAGTCCTGCGTAAGTGAGCTTCATGCTCACTTTCTATAACTGACCCTTCTGCAAGCAAAACTGGGGGAAATACCAACCCCATCAGGTGGCTGTCGGCTCTAAAACTCGGTTTTTCCTTCTTCCTTCTCACGTCTCCTTCCTCCTCCCTTTCACTCAGTACCAATGACCCAGGAATTGCAGTGTCAAAGGCAGCTCACACGGACTCCTCCCAACTCAGCCTCCACCACTTACTGACCACCCAGCACTTGTGACCACTGAGAATCCCACACATTCTCTTAAGTATGGTTTCCAATCCGCGGCTACATTAATGGAAGAGAAGGTACACGAGGATTGACCAGGGAAGTGAGGCTTTAGACTCTTCACACATGCATGGACACATGTGAGATGTTCTCTGACACTTTTAATCCAGTTCCCTAGGAACAAATGTCTACTTATAGCAGAAAACGCCGAAAGAGAATAAAAAGAATCATTTCACACGGCAACTATCATCATAAGCCATATAATGGCTCGTCGGAAAACACAACACACTTTCAGCAGTTTGGGAAACAGATGGTTCTAAATGTGACTAATTTTCCTCAACATTTAACAGCACCATCAGAAATTAAACATGTTACAGAAACCATTAGGTTTAGTCCCACCCCGATACTATCAGTGTTGTCCATTAGGGAAATCATACCCCATTAACACACCGACATTAATTGAGGAAGGAAGTTCGAAGGAAAGGAAAGGACTGGCTAGCGCTGAATACTTCAAACCAGAGAATGAGCGCTTCCTCTCCCAGTCAGACCAGACGCTTACTTGCTGGCTGCATTTCCCTTTTCACCAAGAAAGTTGGGAGATCAAGCTGAGGTTTTAAATAAGTATCCTTAGCTAGAATCTCCTTAGCATACATTCCCACGAGCTGCACACATTTCTGCCTCAGAAGAATAAAACATCTTACCTGTGAATGCCTTGGAGTAGTGAGTAATAAGAAGGCTCGAAAGAGCAATCCAGCCCCGGTCCTGGTTTTGTCTGAACCTAGAGCACATCACACTGAAAGGACTCTCGGTGGCTTTCTCAAGCACGCTTCATGGTACAAATCCAGACAAGGACGGACTCTGTACACCTTTCTCAGCTGCACAGCTTGGCGAAACCATTTCTCCCAAATCGTTGGTTCTGATGTCTGAGATGCTATAAGAGTGCCAAGTATTTTTAAAGGCTTTTCCTGCAAACCTGTTGCTCCAAAGACATATCATGTATATCTCCTGTCCTTCCTTCATGAGTAATGCACTGAAGATGCTGAGATAGAATGTTGTGTTTGCACCTTAAATGACAACCTTGAGACAAGCAGGGGACTATGGTACCCTCTGGAGATCCCAGCAAGGTGTCCTTTGAGAATGGTCACAAGTGAGGGAAGGTCCCAAGACAGGAGATGAGAGTGGGGGAAAGGACAGAAAGCCTGGTGAGCTACAAATCTCAGAAGCCCTTCATCCAAGAAGAGAGAAAACGGAAACGGAATGAGCAAAGAGAAGGACTGACTTTGTACCCCTTTCCCCACTAGACAGCTGGGGGGAAATCACCTTAAAGTATCTCCATACTTTAAAGTCATGATGAGTAGAGGTCGCTAAATGTGAGTGTGTTCACAAGGTGCTAGAATAGAATTGGGGCAGATGCAGAGAAGTGGAAGAAAGGGCAATATCGACAGTGCAAACATACATTTAGGAGAAAACACTTTTTCCATTGTAGATCAACACAAATTAATTTCCCACCTTCCCCATCATACCCCCGCCACTTCAAGTATAACCCCATTCCCCGCAAGTGTAGTTAAAATTATCGTCACAAGAATAAAACTGTATCAGAGATTGCTGTGTTATACAAACACAGATTCTCCCATCTGGTTCATCCCTGCCTAGTGGAAGTCTTTCCTTAAGAAAGAGAAAACGCTAAGGAGGGGCAGAAGTCCTATAAAGAATATGTTGAAGTTGAAATTTCTGGCAACACCAGGCATATTCTTATGAAACACTGAGAGGGAAGAGCAGGCAGTAGAAGGCTCCTCCTAAAACCTGGGAGGAATTGTAGGATACACTGCAGACGAGAGCAAGGGAAATGGTCTTGGTATTGTTCCAAGCCCTTTGAATGGCAGAACTCCACTGGCCTCACTGTCAGTATTTAGTCAGCCAGGTGTATCACAGAGAGCTGCACTATATTCTGGCCTTGGTGCAACTTGGTGAGGAAACCAGTACTAGGAAATAATAAAGTACCTTCTCCTGAGGTCTGGGGATTTGGGATGCATTACAAGCATTGTAGAATGGACCAGCTATCTTGCTGCCAAATGGAGATTGAGTTCACCAAAGTACTCAGGGTAGAGCACAGGAGTCACCCAAAATATCATTACCCTTAAATTAAAAGAGTTTTATACAGAGTAGAAGAGACCTACTACCCTGTGATCTTTTGATCATGGGACAGAATAGACAAGATATTAGTCACAGAAAACTTAGCAAACTTAGTCACAGAAAAGCTGTTCATCTATTGATCCAGTCTCACAATGGACAAATACTTCAACCACCTATTAGATAGGTTCTTACCAAGGAGAAGGTGAGTCATCAGTATTTCCTACCTAAGGGCTGAGTGTCAACCAGCGTGTGACCTCAAAGGGGCACTAAAGTCAGGTCAACAAAACTGAGTCCACTTGGTACTGGGTCCAACTTCAGGGCATGCAGGAAACCAGGGTACTGGGAAACCAGGTGCCCGGTGGGGCAGGAACAAGGAACTGATGAATCTATTCCACAAATCTGACCAGGGAGAGGGAGGAAAAAGACAGTCCATGTTTGAACAAAACATATTTCAGAACTTCTCAAAGGAAAACATGTTGCCTAGCAAAAGCACACACAGATTACCTGCCTTGGCTCCTCTGCCGGCTATCTCAAGGAAGAAACCCCACAAATACAGATGAATGTGAAATCTGAGGTTTTCTTAAAATTGTTCAGCAAATTATTAATTATAGAAAATTAACATTGTGGACACTGGCATTTTTACAGTCCAATACATGGTGCATGAGATAACTTGAATATTCGTGTCATCAGATACTTATTGAGCAGAAACTCTCAGCAATGAGGAAGACAATGAATAATCAGTCCCAGTTTAGGGACTTCTTTGGTGAAGGGTCTGTTGGGGTTTGAACCAGTGATAAGCTACAACCTTAGCCCTGTACCCGGGAATTTAAAGTCCAACAATATATAGATCATATTGTGGAGGAGCTACTTGGACCAAAACAGACGATCAAGCAATATCAGTATCCTCTTCAGACAGCAACGATCAGTGTACCTATGGTACACTAATCCCTACTTCATAAATACAAGGACTCCCAAATCATAAATATAGTGACACAACAGGGGATGCATTGGCTTTGAGCCATGTTAAAGTTATTAGAACATGTAATAAAGCTAATGAAATATGTATCTGCTTATTATGATTTAGATCTAAACTGTTACCTAAAAATCTCATGCGTTTCAAAGGTAGTGACTGGATCATGAGGCACCATATGCAGTGGATTAATCCACTGATATGTTGATAGCTAAATATGTTACTTGGGCCAGGTGTGGTGGTGCACGCCTGTAGTTCCAGCACTCAGGAGGCTGAGGCAGGAGGATCA